>NC_041380.1:33688756-33694607 GCF_002162155.2 Triticum dicoccoides
GAGGCGGCGCGGCTCGGGGCGGCCTGCGGCGGCGGCGGCGGTTGGTGGGGGGGGGGCTCGGGCGGCGGAGTATATAAAGGGGGGCGGCGACTTGGAGGGGCCAAGGCGGGGCGGCGGTGGAGTCCGGCTCGGACTCCTCCGAGTCGGCGGCGGTGGCGGTCTCCGCACGGGAGATGGCGGCGGCGTGGGATGGGCCGGCCCGGCTGGGTTTCGGCCCAGTCGGCGGAAGTTTTTTTAAAAAAAATTCCGCCGAACAGAAAACAAATCCTATAAAATAAAATAAAAATCTAAAAATTCCAAAAGAAATTTTCACCATCTAAATAAAATATTTAGAACGAGATGAACATTTTCTTGGCCCTAAAATGCAATCTTGAAAACGTGCAATTTTTCTAATGCAAATAAAATCCAAATCAAATCAAATCAAATCAAATAAATGATTTTAATATTTTTCCTCCAATATTTCAATTATTTTGGAGAAGTCATATTATCTCCTCTCATTTATTTTAATATGAATTATTTTTCAAAGAGAAAAATAATTAAAATCAAAATCCTCGTTTCATTATTTGATAAAAATCAAATATGAAAACCGGGAAATCCCCAACTCTCTCTGAGGGTCCTTGAGTTGCTTAGGATTTCGAGCATTGCGGAACAAAAATGCAATAAAATATGATATGCAAGAATGACCTATGTATAACATTCCATATTGAAAATTTGGGATGTTACAAACCTACCCCCCTTAAGATGAATCTCGCCCTCGAGATTCGAGTTGGCTAGAAAATAGGTGTGGGTGGTCTTTGCGGAGATCATCCTCTCGTTCCCATGTGGCTTCATCCTCAGTTTGGTGGCTCCACGGAACTTTGCAAAACATAATAACCTTGCTGCGGGTGAATCGGCTGGCAAACACAAGAATCTTAACTGGCTTCTCCTCATAAGTCAAATCACTGTCCAACTGAATCGCCTCCAAGGATACTGTATCTCTTAACGGTATAACGGGCATCTCGTCATGACACTTCTTCAGCTGTGAAATGTGAAATACATCATGAACTCCTGACAGTCCTTCAGGTAACTCCAACTTGTAGGCAACTTCTCCCATCCGTTCCAAAACACGATACGGTCCTACAAATCTCGGGGCTAACTTTCCATTAACTCCAAAACGTTTCACTCCTCGCAAGGGTGATACTCGCAGATATGCCCTATCTCCAATTGCATAGGTTACCTCCTTGCGTTTCGAGTCTGCATAACTCTTCTACTTGGACTGAGCAATCTTTAATCTATCATGAATTAGCTTAACCTTCTCTTCAGACTCCTTTATCAGGTCTGGTCCAAACAACAGTCAGTCTCCTACTTCATCCCACATCAACATCGTTCTGCACCTGCGTCCATACAGGGCTTCGAACGGTGCCATCTTCAAACTGGCTTGGTAACTATTATTTTAGGAGAACTCTACGTAAGGCAAATTGTCATCCCAACTAGATCCATAATCTAGCGCACAGGCTCTCAACATGTCCTCCAGAATCTGGTTGACTCTCTCGGTCTGTCCATCCGTCTGCGGGTGAAACGTTGTACTGAACTCTAGCCTAGTACCCAAAGTCTGGTGTAACTGATGCCAAAACTTTGAAGTAAACTATGTTCCTCTATCTGATACGATGGTCCTCGGAACTCCATGCAGACATATGATCCTGGACATATATATCTTGGCCAACTTTGCACTTGTATACCTGGTTTTCACTGGGATAAAGTGAGCCACTTTGGTCAAGCGATCAACTACTACCCATATCGAATCATATCCTGATTTGGTCCTGGGTAATCCGGTGATAAAGTCCATGCCAAGTTTATCCCACTTCCATTCGGGTATTGGCATAGGTTGTAACAATCCTGCTGGCTTTTGATGCTCTGCCTTCACTCTCTGACATACATCACATACGGCTACATACTCGGCAATATCCTTCTTCATACCAGTCCACCAGAAACGCTCCTTCAAATCCAAATACATCTTGGTGTTTCCGGGGTGTATCGAGTATGGTGAGTCATGAGCCTCCTGAAGTATCAACTTCCTGATCTCAGTGTTATGGGGCACATAAACACGGTCCTCAAACCATAAGGTATCGTGCTCCTCCTCATGAACACCTTTGGCCTTTCCTTTGCTCATCTTCTCCTTTATCTCGGCAATCTCTTTGTCATCATTCTGAGCTTCCCGAATCTTACCCAATAATGTCGACTGAACCTCCATTGTTGCAACAAAACCTCTAGGAACAATCTCTAATCGAAGTTCCATGGTATCTTCTGCTAAATCCTTTGGCAATCCCGTGCTCTCTAGGATATTAGCATAACTCTTCCGGCTCAAAGCGTCTGCTACGACATTGGCCTTTCCTGGATGATAGTGTAGCTTCATGTCATAATCCTTTATAAGCTCCAACCATCTCCTCTGTCTAAGGTTCAGCTCCTTCTGTGTGAAGATGTACTTCAAACTCTTATGATCCATGTACACATCACAACAATTTCCAATAAGGTAATGTCTCCAAGTCTTCAACGCATGCACTACGGCCGCTAACTCCAAATCATGTGTGGCATAAGTCAACTCATGAGGTTTTAGTTGTCGTGAGGCATACGAAACAACTCTTCCGTCCTGCATAAGCACACATCCAAGTCCTGAGCGAGAGGCGTCGCAATACACTTGGAAATCCTTATGTATATCTGGTAGTGTTAGCACTGGGGCTGTAGTCAAATGTTTCTTCAACTCCTGGAAACTTGCCTCGCAATCTTTTGTCCATTTAAACTTCGTATCCTTCTTCAATAATTCTGTCATTGGCTTCGCAATCTTGGAAAAATTCTCAATGAATATCCGGTAGTCTCCTGCGAGTCCAAGGAAACTGCGGACCTCGCTAACTGAAGTGGGTACCAACCATTTAGTGACTGACTGAACCTTGCTGGGGTCTACTGCTATACCTTCTCCTAATATAACATGTCCAAGGAATCCGATTTCCTTCAACCAAAACTCGCATTTGCTAAACTTAGCATACAACTGGTGTTCCCTAAGTTTCTCGAGAACTAATCGCAAATGCCCCTTGTGCTCCTCTTCATTCTTCGAGTATACCATTATATCATCAATAAACACCACAACAAACTTATCCAGGTAATCCATGAACACCTTGTTCGTCATGCTCATGAAATAGGCAGGGCGTTAGTCAGTCCAAACGACATGACCGTATACTCACACTACTAGGGAAAAGGCTAGCAGCATCGCGGGATTTAGACCTATCAGTAGTGCGGGCTGGTGCGCTACTGATAAGGCGCTACAGCTAACAAATAGCAGTAGCGTGCCTCCACCCACACTACGGCTAAATCGACTTAGTAGCAGCGAGTTCCAGGAGAAGCGCTGCTGGTAATTAGTAGTAGCGCTTCTCTCTGCCCGCGCTGCTACTATTATTTCGTATTTTATTTCTTTTTTATTTCATGTTGTATTCGTACACCTTTACACAAATGTTCATACAACAGGAATTTACAAATTGTTTTCACATCATAATGAATTATTACATCAGGGGGTGAAAGAACCGTGTGGACTAGTTTCAAGTGGACGGACATCCACTTGAAACTAATCCGCGGTTCTTTCACCCAATGATATAATAAATATCATCATCACCATATCATTAACAACTTATCATCATCATCATCATATCATTGGTCACTAGTCGTAATCACAAGTACTCCTCACATCTTCAACTCTAACACATTGTATCACATAATAAACATATTGTACCTCATAGGACCTACTACATTCTCTTAGGACCTACTATATTCTCTAAGGTAAAATAGCAAAAAACAAGATAGCCCCTCACTCTCCATTATGGAGAATGCAGATTATCCTGTCTCCAATTCTTGCCTTTCACTTAATGTTGCTTCCAAGAACCTCCTTACGAATGTCCAAACATTTTTTCCACTCTTTGATTAGCATGTGCTCACCGGTTTTAGAAATTCGATATGCACAGGTGAGATCCGTAGGATGACCTGGCTGTAGGTTCGGAACTTCAAGGCGACCATTGTAATAAATCAGATGAGGCACACAATCCATCAGGATTTTCTGTTGAAAAACCTAGTAATAACTTCGTAGTTAGCAATGATGGACTAGTTTTAGAAGTATGCAAAATATGCACGGATGTCGTAATAGTAAAATATCTTACCAGGGTATCTCCATAGAAGTTATCGTGGTTCAACACGTGCACTAGTGGCACGTATTCACCATAATTTGGAGGAGTTCGATAATAGGTATTGTAATTCTCAAAAAAAGTACAATAAGCAATCAGATGATTTTTCTCCTTATAAGTTAATTCGGAGCCATCAGTGTAGTGGGTTTTTTCTACCATCTTCTGCACATTCTTTGAAGATTCAAAATAAGATATCAATGGAAATAAGCTGTCAACTATTTTGAAATAAACAATATAAATTAGTTAATAACTATGTTTGAGAAACTCACATTGCACTAGAATCGGAAGCGTATCAACAAGGACCCAAATGTCCATATTGTCTTGCTCGATGTCAGGATCACCAAGATACATGCTGACAATCATACCCTCATAAAAACCATACATTTTGCAAAGTGCTTCCCAATTTTGGCAACCAAAATGGGTTACGCTCTGAGAATTGTACAGATTTACTTCAAAATCGATATCATGATGGGTCCTTAGGTGTATTTTCTTTGTTTGAAAATTTTCATGGTCTTCAAAACCCATCCTCTCCAAGACATAGCGTCTTGCATGGAATGGGATAAGCTAGTCGAATTTTAGAAGATGAAAATTAGACGTTGAAATAGTTGAAGTCATGCTTAATTACGAAAAAAACACTTGTCATTGTTGCGTACCGTTTCAACATTGAAGGTCTCCTCGAGCTTAATGTTGAAGCGCCGATCTTCATCCAGCTGAATGAACCTGTCGCACATACCTCGATCATCGTGGCACCAACTGCACTCCCCCGGGAGACTGTCGTCGTCCGAGTACGACATTTCCTACGTTCATAATTCAAAGATTAAACTTGTACATATTCTAGCACAAGTCATGCCAGAATTCACGGAAAAATCCGGCATGACCTTTGCTAAAAAGGACATATCGAGCGCCTGAAATTTGCCGGAACGGAAATTAATCAACACTCCGGCAAAACATAGGCCACTCGAAGGTGTAACCAAAACATGAAATAATTGCTTAAACTAAAAAATAACACCAAATATGGCATGTTCAACTAGTTCTATTAATTCAACTAGTTCTTACTAAATATAAACTTAGTATAAAAAGAAAAAAACTAGTTCTTTCTAAAAATGAAGTAGTTCAACTAGTTATTAATTTACTTACTATACTAGTTCAACTAAAACATAACTAGTTCAACTAAAACTAAACTAGTTCTATTAATTCAACTAGTTCTTACTAAATATAAACTTACTATAAATAGAAAGAAACTAGCACATCTACTACTACTAATTAACATCTAACTACTACATCTACTACTAATTAACATGTACTACTGCTAATTATACAACTAGTTTACCATCACTACTAGTAATTAATATCCACTACTTCTAAAAATCATTATCTATGAACCCTAAATTAACATCTACTACTACTAAAATCATCTACTAACTAAGCAAAGAGAGAGGGGGTTGGGGAGGGGTGGGGGGCTTATAGAGGGAGAGACGGTGGCGGGGAGGTCCTCGGCAACGGAGGTGCGGCGAGGGCGGGCTCGGGATCGGGAGGGCGGCCGTCCTGGGCGGTGGGTTTGGCGGGCTCGGTCGAGGGCGGCGGCGGTGAGGTCGAGGGCGGTGATAGTGTGGTCGAGAGCGGCGGCGGTGAGGTTGAGGGCGGGCGGT
>NC_041380.1:33695357-33706534 GCF_002162155.2 Triticum dicoccoides
TATAGCTAACTTATCTACAACGCGTTTTGGGGAAAACCGCTACTGCTAATGGAAGCAGTTATTTCTTTTGTTTAGTAAAAACATCAAAAATATACATTGGTCATCATTGACATTTTGTGTACAATCTAAATAGTTAACATGAATCCTCACTGTACCTGTATAGGTACAGGCGAGGATTCATATTGCAACCACAAATCATACACATATAGTTCAATGAAGACCAAGTGCTCGAGATAGGTTGAGAAGCAACATATTTAAGGTGGTAAACACCTTGTTCGCTTAGCAGTATGGGACTAAACTAAATTAGTTAAGGTCATACTTAGCAGCAGCGAGTTTTGAGCAAAACCGCTGCTACTAAGTTCTTTATCAGTAGCGCATCCACGGGAAGGGCGCTACTACTATATCTTTCCTGGAGGCAACACCGTGGCAATTATAGTAGTAGCGCTCTTTTCACCTAGAGCTCTACTGCTACTCATTCATTAGCAGCGCTCTTTTCTAAAGCTCGTTGCTGCTAATTAGCAGTAGCGTCTATTTTAGACCGCGCTGCTACTAAGATTCCGTGTATAAGGTTTTCGCTAGTAGTGTTGTATAATCCATAACGCGTGGTGAACGATGTCTTTGGTATATCCTTCTCTCGAATCTTCAACTGATGGTATCCCGATAGTAGATCGATCTTCGAAAGTACCTTAGCTCCTTGCAACTGATCAAACAGATCATTGATCATCGGCAGCGGATACTTGTTCTTAGTTGTCACTTCATTCAAGGCCCGATAATCAACACCCATCCTTAGGGACTTATCCTTCTTCTCAACCAAAAGCACTGGGGCTCCCCAAGGTGATGAACTCCTTCGAATGTAACCTTTCTCCAATAACTCCTTGATATGTTTCTTAATCTCCTCCAGATCATTTGCGAGCATCCGATAGGGTCTGTTGGATATTGGCCTTGTACCTGGCAATAGCTCTATCAAAAACTCAATGTCTCTATCCGGTGGCATGCCTGGTAACTCCTCTGGAAAAACATCCAGGTAATCCTTCACTACAGGCACTTCCTCCTGAACAACTTCCGTGAGGGTATTCACTTGGCTCCTCCTAGGCACATGCCTAGATACATACTTAATCCTTTTTCCCTCCGATGTGGTGAGATAAATCGATCTACTAGCACAGTCAATACTTCCTCCATACTTAGACATCCAGTCCATGCCTAATATCACATCCAATCCTTGTGACTCCAAGATAATTAGGTCGGACGGAAAAACATGTGTGCCAATGGTTAGGGGTATCTGGTCGCACCATTGGCTAGCCATGTACTCTGCTCCAGGTGAGCTCACTAAAAGAGGGGTCCTAAGGGTTTGGGTTGGTAGTTTAAACTTATCCACGAATCCCCTTGATATGTATGAATGCGATGCACCAGTATCAAAAAGAACAAGAGCGGTAAATGACTTAACCAAAAACTTACCTATTACTGCGTCCGGCTGCTCTTCAACCTCCTCCGTGTTAACGTGGTTCACTTGTCCTTTGTTTAATGGATTGGGCTTCTTCCCAACGCTCCCATTTCCATTTCCATTCTTTCCTTCAGGGCAATCCACTACTAGGGAAAACCCTAGCAGTAGCGTTGGTTTTGTGCTCACTAGTAGCACGGGTAGGCGCGCTACTAATAAGGCGCTACAGCTATTGCTTAGCAGTAACGCGTGCAGCACGCGCTACTGCTAGGACAAATAGTTGCAGCGCTTGTTCACTCCCACGTTGCTGCTAATGTAACTACTGGCAGCGTGTTTTCTTTCCATCGCTACTAGTATTGTTTTTTTAGTGTATTTATGCGCCATCGTACAAATATTGTTACAATACCAGTTATGAGGTTTACATCATTATGTCCATAACAGTGTGTCAAATGAAGGTGGATTAGGTTCAAGTGGAGGCAATATGTGGTGCATGTCAAAAGTATACTACTAATCCAAACTTGATCTAGTTTGGACTAGTAGTACTTTCGATGTGCACCACATGTTGCCTCCACTTGAATCTAATCCGCCAGCACAAGCTATTTAATCATCATCATAATCATTAGCACCAACAATATTTATTTAATCACCACTAACACTAGCTAATAATAATCATCAGTCATTACCACCAACACTAGCTATTTTATCATCATAGTAATAGTGTAGCACATCATCATCCTCAAACTCATTTCTATCTAATCACTCATGCTGATCTCTCTTAGGTAAAACAACATAAAACATGTGTAGCTCTCCTCCTTGATCAAGTTGGAGCATGCAGATGAACCTGTCTCCTAATTTTGGGTAGCACATCTGTTTGCTGCCCCCTAGTACTTGCCTGCGCTCCGCCATCACATATCTGGTCCAGTCTTGCACTATTAAGCATCCATCGCTGATCTTGAATGCACTAAAGTAACATGTAGGATATCTTGGCCGTAAGCTAATAATACTCATGGTACCTTTAGTATCGATCCCATAAGGCACAACATTCATCGGGAGTCCCTGTTGAAGAACATCGTATGGTCACATACTTAGCAATGAAGTTTAGCTTCACAAATAATGTATGGAAAAGATGCACTGAGGACAAATAGTAAAAAATCTTACCATCCTTCCTAAATAGATGTGATTGTAGTTCATGACGAACACTATTGGTCGCATGTTTTCAGTACTAAGATTTCTATGTCCAGGAAGAAAATTTGTCTTGACGGTATCAAGATCCTCAAGCCATGAAACATAATGACTTAGCTCCTCGCAGTTTAGTTCAGTCCCGGGACAGTAGTGGTCCTGTCTACCAAGCGCTGGACATGTTTGCTTGCACCGAAATAAGCTGACAATACAAATTAGTTGTCAACTATTTTTGAATAAACAATATCAAAGACATAAATATGGTTGAGAAACTTACATTTTGGTGTAACTGGAGGCGTCTGCACATCGACCCAGATGTCGGTATTACCTTCAATATCATCTTCCGGACGAATATCAAAGGTGATAACCATATCAGGCTGAAATGCATAAGTCTTGCATAGTGCTCGCCATGTTTTGCATCCAAAATAGGTGTAGTCGTCTGAATTGTATAATTTTGCATGGAAAATATAACCATGCTCGGTCTTCAAATAAACTTTATTTACCTCCATGGTATGACAGAAACCTATCTTATCCAATACAAAAACTCTTGCATGGCAGGGGATACGCTAGTAGAATAGTAAAAAAATATAAGTTGAAGAAAATGAAGTAGATGTCATGCTTAATTACGAAAAAAGACTTGTCGTTGTGACTTACTGTATCCACTTCGAAGTTCTCATCCAGCTTGATGCTGAAGCGCCTATCATCATCTAGGAAGATTCCGTCGCACAGGCCGCGCTCGTCTTTGCAGTATTTGCGAATACCGAAATCCTTTTTGTCGTCAGACATTTCCTATGTTCATAGTTAAAACATTAATTGAAAATCGATAAAAGACAACTACCAGGATACTCAACACACAAATCCGGGGCACTCGATATTTCCTACATATTTTGGCAAAAGTCATGCCAAAATTCATGGAAAAATCCGGCATGACCTTTGCTAAAATAGGATATATCGAGCGCCTGAAATTTGCCAGAACGGAAATGAATCAACACTCCGGAAAAACATAGGCCACTCGAAGGTGTAACCTGCAAACATGACCGGCCACTTGGATATTGAGCAACACAAGATATACATTTCAAAATATCTTATAAGACTCAAATTAGCATGCATTCAATAAACAAAAGTAAATCATCTCATGCGTCCGTACATCGTCGAATATTATCACTAATACATCCCGAATAGTGTCATACATATAACATCACTAGTACAACTAAAACCCTAGCACACGACGGGTATCAGCGCGGGCGCTGGACACCCACAAAGAAGGAACCATCACAGGATCATAGCTCTAGTGAGATCCCTGGAGAACCTGCCAGGTATTGGAGAACCTGTGCTCCAACGCAAACAAGAAGCGACGGACGTGCGCGTCCTCCTCACTGACACGGTGACGCACCACCTCCGCGGAGTCCTCGAGCCTCTGGACCGTCACTGGCCCACGCGACCGCCACCAAAGAAGGTTCGGGTCAAGGACAGGCTGGCTCCTCACCAACCTGCGCACCCCAGTAGGTACCGCCTCCCAGTACCACCCCGGTGGAGCCCAGTCCCGGACATGGCCCATCTGGTCAAGCAGGTGTCGTCCTCTGCCGACTTGACGACGAGGATGCGGGATAGGCATCATCCACATCGATGCGGGAAAATTGCTTTAACTAAAAAAATAGCAACAAGTTCTTACTAACTAGTTCTATTAATTGAACTAGTTTTTACTAAAAATAAACTTACTATAAATAAAAATATTCTAGTACCTAATTAGTACCTAGTTCTTACTAACTAATTAGTACCTAAGAACTACTGCCCTAATTACCATCTAATTTAATGAACCTATAGGGGTGGAAAGTGGTAGCGGATATTCCAATTATCCAACTATAAAATGAAATAAGTTGTCAAATTTTACTCGTTTTATGATTCATCTTAGAAATTTGATTCGTTTCCACCCTTACATGAACCCTAACTCATTTGAGCCGCATCCGCATCCGATTCGTTTCCACCCTAACTAATTTGATGGAGGTGGAAATCCTAGGCAGATGTAGGGGAGAGGGAGGAGCAGGCGTGCTCACCTCGGGTGCCTGCGACGAGGGAGGGGCAGGCGGCGTCAAGGTCGTGGTCGGGGCTCCGGGGCGGCGTTGAGGTCGGGGGGGCGAGGGCGGCGTCCGCGGCGGCATTGAGGTCGGGGTCAGGAGCGGCGTCCCGGGCGGCGTTGAGGTCGGGGGCAGGGCCGGCGTTGAATCTGGGGTCGGGGGCGGCATGGGGAGAGCACGCGGCGGCCGAGGGTCGACGGCGGCGGCGAGAGTGGAGTTGATTTGGGTGATGAAGTGGCTGTGGGGAAGGACGAACCGCGTGGTTAAGTCAGAAGTACCAGCAGCGCGTTCAAGAAAGGGCGCTACTGCTACGTTAGCTACAGCGCATTCTGGAATACACGCTGCAGCTAAGGAGATTAGCAGTAGCGTTGGGCCATTATACGCGCTACGGCTAGGTTGGGCTAGCCATGTGCGCCCAGTTCAAACATAGCAGCAGTGCTTTTCGCAAGTACGCACTACTGCTAAAGGCATAGCAGCAGCGCGGTTTATTTACGCGTGCTGCTACTAAGTAGCCTACTAAGTAGCAGCAACACTTGATTTTGTACAGCGCTACTGGTAAAATTTTGTGTATAGGCTTTTCCCTAGTAGTGATCATTGGCATAGTGTCCAGTCTTCCCGCACTTAAAGCAAGTAACTTGACTTAGGTCTCTTTTGGCGGGTGTGGCGGGGTTGGAGCGGTTATGATTGTTGTTACTTCCGTTCGCATTCCCACTCTTAGAACCATTGTGGTTATGCGATCCTCCTCCGGTGTGATTATGACCTCCATGGTTATGAACAAGTCCTCCCGAGTTCGGGGTTAGGCGAAGCTTCTGCTGAGCTCCTGAGTTATACCTCCCTTGTCCATACTTCCTCTTACGGTTCTCAATCTGCTGTTGCTTCCCTTCAATCATAAGAGCCTCATCTACCAACTCCTGGTAGTTGTTGAAGGTTGCTACCATCAACTGCATGCTCATCTCATCATTCAGCCCTTCCATAAACTTCTCCTGCTTCACGGCATCCGTGGCTACATCGTCAGGGGCATAGCGAGATAGCTTGCTAAACTCATCCACGTACTAAGCCACAGTACGGTTTCCCTGGTGTAAGTTGCGAAACTCATGCTTCTTCATATTCATGGCTCCAGTTGAGACATGGGTTGTGCGGAAAGGTTGCTGAAACTGATCCCAAGTGACGTTGGCAATGGGGAAAGTGGCCGTGTAATTCTCCCACCATGAGGCTGCTGGTCCATCCAATTCATGTGCGGCAAACCGCACCTTCTCGGCATCTTTGCAACCTGCGGTGGTTAACTTCCTTCCAATATGGCATAGCCAATCATCAGCAACTATGGGCTCGGTGCTACTGGAAAACACCGGCTGCTATAACCTTAGGAAACGGGCTAGGTTGTCAACTGGCGGTGAGTTGTTGTTATTGTTGTTGTTGTTGTTGTTGTTGTTGTTGTTGCCCTGGTTCTGAACTAGCAATTGCTTTGAGGCATTCTGCTGCTGGATCAACTGGGTGAACTCCGGCGGGAAGGCAAAACCGGTGTCACGTCTCAGAGGCATCTGATGGGTTTAGATGGAAGAGATCAGAATAGAAAAGGGGTCTAATGAGAAAGCACTACCCATATGCACATGAGACAAACACAATCATTTCACTCAATAAATCAAGCAAGGGCATACAAATGGTCTAGAACTATCAAAAAAGTGCTCAACTACTACTAAATACATGGGGAATACTACTAATATATGGTGGTCATCTAGAAATTTTGATCGGTCCAAGACTCCATGATATCTACTCCAGCTTCGTCTTCAAAGTCATCATCACTAGGATTGGAATCGGTGTTGTCGATGATGATGTAGTTGTCTAGGCAAATGGAATCGTCGTCTTGTCCTCCCGGTGCGGGATCTCCCATGAATACTCCGATCTTCTTAACCAGGTCGTCATTCTTCTCCAGTAGTGTCTTAATTTCCTCCTCATATCCATCGCATGTGAACTTGAGTTCTTCTTCCAGTTTGATGATCCTAGTCTTCGCCTTCTTCAAGTCCATCATTTCCGCGCACATCTGGTTCTCTTGACGTCGAATGTGATGGTTTATCTCCTGGATGAAAGCTGCAATGGATCTATCCTTCTTGGTGCTGACCACTTCCCATTGCTCGTCTCGGCACCCACATATCTGGTAGATAGTGTCCTTAAGTTCCCTGTTGTAGACTTCTCCAATGCGTCCCATGGTAATGTGGGCTGCCATGCTCTTGCCTAAACTCCAGGTGGGTGCTTCGAAAGAAAATTCAATGGGTTTAGAGGTTGGCGAGAACGTCCTTCCTGGAACTTGTACTTGAATCATCCAGCGCTCCTCTTCTGGTAAGGTGGCGTTGTATGTCCCGGTGAAGCTTGGTATTCCAATGTTCAAGTACCTAGTGACTTCCTTTAAATGGCGTCCATCATTTCAGCAAGCTTTCCGTACATCCCATGTCTCAACTAGAGCGGGGTGGTGCGGCTCGGCGGCGGCGTGGGGCGGCTACAGCGGCGGCGAGGCGTGAGCGGCAGGAGGCGGCGCGGCTCGGGGAAGTGCTGCTGGGGCGGCGGTGGTTGGTGGTTGTCGGGGGCTCGGGCGGCGGAGTATAAAAAGGGGGGGCGGCGACTTGGAGGAGGGGCCAAGGCGGGGCTGTGGTGGAGTCCGGCTCGGACTCCTCCGAGTCCTCGGCGGCGGCGATCTCCGCACGGGAGACGGCGGCGGCGCGGGATGGGCCGGCCCGGCTGGGTTTCGGCCCAGTCGGCGAAAGTTTAAAAAATTAAATAAAATTCCACCAAACAGAAAATAAATCCTAAGGGCCTTATCTACCAACTCCTGGTAGTTGTTGAAGGTTGCTACCATCAACTGCATGCTCATCTCATCATTCAGCCCTTCCATAAACTTCTCCTGCTTCGTGCCATCCGTGGCTACATTGTCGGGGGCATAGCGAGATAGCTTGCTAAACTCATCCACGTACCGAGCCACAGTACGGTTCCCCTGGCGTAAGTTGTGAAACTCACGCTTCTTCATATTCATGGCTCTAGTTGAGACATGGGATGTACGGAAAGCTTGCTGAAACTGATCCCAAGTGACGTTGGCTATGGGGAAAGTAGCTGTGTAATTCTCCCACCATGAGGCTGCTGGTCCATCCAATTGATGTGCAGCAAAGCGCACCTTCTCAACATCTGTGCAACCTGCGGTGGTCAACTCCCTTCCAATCAGCGTAGCCAATCATCAACAACTATGGGCTCAGTGCTACTGGAAAACACCGGCGGCTGTAACCTTAGGAAACGGGCTAGGTTGTCAACTGGCGGCGGGTTGGTGTTGTTGTTGTTGTTGTTGTTGCCCTGGTTCTGAACTAGCAATTGCATTAAGGCATTCTGCTGTTGGAACAACTGGGTGAGCTCCGGCGGGAAGGCAAAACCGGTGTTATGTCTCGGAGGCATCTGATGGGTTTAGATGGAAGAGATTAGAATAGAAAAGGGGTCTAATGAGAAAGCACTACCCATATGCACATGAGACAAACACAATCATTTCACTCAATCAATCAAGCAAGGGCATACAAATGGTCTAGAACTATCGAAAAAGTGCTCAACTACTACAAAATACATGGGGAATACTACTAATATATGGTGGTCATCTAGAAATTTTGATCGGTGGAAGACTCCATGATATCTACTCCAGCTTCATCTTCAAAGTCATCATCACTAGGATCGGAATCGGTGTCGTCGATGATGATGTAGTTGTCCGAGCAAGTGAAATCGTCGTCTTCTCCTCCGGGTGCTGGATCTCCCATTAATACTCTGATCTTCTTAACCAGGTCGTCATTCTTCTCCAGTAGTGTCTTAATTTCCTCCTCATATCCATCGCGTGTGAACTTGAGTTCTTCTTCCAGTTCGATGATCCTAGTCTTCGCCTTCTTCAAGTCCATCATGTTCGCGCACATGTGGTTCTCCTGACTTCGAATGTGCTTGTTTAACTCCTGGATGAAAGCTGCAATGGATCTATCCTTCTTGGTGCTGATCACTTCCCATTGCTCGTCTCGGCGCCCACATATCTAGTAGATAGTTCCCTTAAGTTCCCTGTTGTAGACTTATCCAATGCGTCCCATGGTAATGTGGGCTGCCATGCTCTTGCCTAAACTCTAGCTAGGTGCTTCGAAAGAAAATTCTATGGGTTTAGAGGTTGGCGAGAACGTCCTTCCTGGAACTTGTACTTGAATCATCCAGCGCTCCTCTTCTGGTAAGGTGGCGTTGTATGTCCCGGTGAAGCTTGGTATTCCAATGTTCAAGTACCTAGTGACTTCCTTCAAATGGCGTCCAAAAGGTGTGTCCTCATCCGGTTGCGCAAACTTGTTCTTCATCTCCGTCATCCTAAAGAGTAGAAAATGGAGAGGAGTCAGAAACGAGTAGAGAAGAGTGACCTAGGGTTTATCTTAGTGGTCGTGTCCTACACTCAGTGTGTGCTCTGATACCATCTTGTAGCGACCCGACCTCAAACGGTCAAGTCTCTGTGCTTCAGTGTCATCCCTGGATCGGTAATGCTGACACACACAGTACTCGAAGGATTTATAATAGAGTAGCAATCACACACTTATTACATCGAATGTCTCAAAAGAGAACTTATTACAATAAATATGGCTTAAGGCCATCTAATACGATAATAGCGGAAGGCTTGGAAGATAAATTGAATCCATCAACTCCAACGTCATAGCTGAGTTGCACGGCAACAACCTAACGAACCTTACTCCTCGTCTGAAAAGTCTACAACATAATATGTTGCAGCCTGAAAACGGGTCAGCGCATGGAATATGCTGGCAATATAACACAGTAGAGCAAGAACAGAATAATGATATCACTAAATGCATATTTGGCTGGTGCAAGGATCTATGCTTATAGTTTTTGCGAAAAGCCAATTTTTCCCTACAACAACAGAACATATTTTAATTTAACTATCATGGTGGTTGAACAATATTGAGAAGGTACCCCCAACTCAATCCCAATTAAAGTAATTAACAGCCCAACAATATTAATTAAGAGTGATGAGATACTTAAGATACTCCAAGTACTAGATACTCAGATTGTCCATAACCGGGGACACGGCTAACCATGATTAGATTGTACACTCTGCAGAGGTTTGCGCACTTTTCCCCACAAGACTCGATCGCCTCCGTTGGATTTCTCGCACTACATGGTGTTTGAGAAACGGATGACCGAGACACAGTCTTTCAGAAACATTAACTATCTACTCCAGGTAGACCATACCAAACCTACAAACCCACTACCTGCTGATCTACCTCTTCAAGAGCTTCACGTAACTTACTCAACTATGCTAGAGCCCATAATAGCTTGTGGCTGCACACGGAAGTTTCTAGCATGAATCATCTCAGTTCCCTTTGAGCCTGGGTGGCGGTCTATAGGAAGATCACACGGGTACCCCGGGATTTCCAAAAAAATACAGGCAACACTGGGTACCCCAGGTGCATCAATCCACCTAGATGTTAATTTAAGTTGCCACCTTAAGTTGAACCATTAATTAACAATCTCACATCTGTCATGGATTTCACTCACTCAAACCACGTCTACGAGCATAGCATAGAAATATGAGCAACGCGTAATAGTAACTCCCAAGGGTTTGATAGTAACAGGGCAATAGGTTCTACCTCAACAACTACTTCCAAACCCACATGTTAATGACATCCTAAACATGCAATCTTTAAGGGGTGAAACTAATGCATAAAAACTGGGTATGAAAAGAGTATGATCAATGTGTTAGTTGCCTTGCTGACGATCCGCGAATCCTAGGGTCTCGTAGTAACACGCTTCGCACTCCGGGAATTCTATCGCAAGCAAACAGTAGCATACATAAGCAACAACAAAGATGCACAGGAAAAACTCAAATAAAAGAGGTTGACCAGAAAGTTCAACTTACGAACTCCGGTTCGCAAAAAGAATCAAATCAAACGGAGCAACAAAACTCAAACGGCGAAAGAAACAAGATCCGTTTACTAATCTGAACTAAAGTCAAATTTTACAGTATCAAAGTCTTGTTTAAGTTGATTAAACAGAAAGAGGGTCTCGAGACGAAGATCTAGGCGCTTGAATCGCCTGATTCCGACAAACAAGCGAAAAGATATACAGAAACGAAAATCGGATCAGAAATCACGATCGAGAATAATCGCGGAATAATCCGATAAAAGAACACCGACGAACAGACTAACGAACGAGCGTTCGTTATCTGTAACTAACGAGCGAAAACCGTTCGTTTAAACGAACGTACGGACAAACGTCCGCTGAATAGAAGAACCGGGAAAAATCGGCGAACCGATCTAAAGAAACGAACTAGGGTTTCAAAAAAAAATTGGATTGTTCTTAAAAAACCGGCGGCGACGGATTGGCGCGGTACCTTTGGCGAGGCAGGATTGGGCGGCGGGGCAGCGGCTTGCGGGGCGGCGGGGCACGGCGGCGGCGCGGGGCGGCTGCAGCAGCGGCGAGGTGCG
>NC_041380.1:33707264-33711915 GCF_002162155.2 Triticum dicoccoides
CTCCCTTGGCGGCGTTGGTTGCTGGTGGTGGGGGGTTCGGGCAGCGGAGTATATAAAGGGGGGGCGACTTGGAGGAGGGGCCAAGGCGGGGCGGCGGTGGAGTCCGGCTCGGACTCCTCCGAGTCGGCGGCGGCGGCGGTCTCCGCACGGGAGACGGCGGCGGCACGGGATGGGCCGGCCCGGCTAGGTTTCGGCCCAGATGGCGGAAGTTTTTTTTAAAATTGTGCCAAACAGAAAATAAATCCTATAAAATAAAATAAAGATCTAAAAATGCCAAAACAAATTTTCACCTTCTAAATAAAATATTTAGAACGAGATGAACATTTTCTTGGCCCTAAAATGCAATTTTGAAAATGGGCAATTTTTCTAATGCAAATAAAATCCAAATAAAATCAAATAAATTATTATAATATTTTTCCTCCAATATTTCAATTATTTTGGAGAAGTCATCTTATCTCCTCTCATTTATTTTAATATGAAATATTTTTCAGAGAGAAAAAAATAATTAAAATCAAAATCCTTGTTTCATTATTTGATAAAAATCTAATATGAAACCGGGAAATCCCCAACTCTCTCCGAGGGTCCTTGAGTTGCTTAGGATTTTGAGGATTGCGGAACAAAAATGCAATAAAATATGATATGCAAGAATGACCTATGTATAACATTCCAAATTGAAAATTTGGGATGTTATAGTCAAAGAAGCCGGCGAATCAAAAGATGAAAGCGAACGGCAATGGAGCCGGTCGCCATCGAGAGAATCCTCCGGTAATGATCGAGATCCTTGTATTCTGTATACACCCTCCTTCCCAAGTCTGCATGCAATCCCATTATTTACGGTGCAATTCTTTTTGATCTCGTTTACTTACAGCCATAACAAACTATCCCTATTTTACTAAAGGGAGATGGGTGTGTCTAGAAAGGCTTGCATGAATCTTAGCATAAAATCAATGACATAGGACTTTGATAAGCAATACTTAGAGCACATCTTGATGTGCTTTAGCAAAACTTAAGGGAGATCATGGACACCTTCCTCTCTTAGTTTTTAGTCGTGAATGCCTCTCTCTGTAATGAAACTTGCACTAATTTTCGTGCTGGAAAGTTCTACGTGCAACGATATGGAAAGGAAGGACTAGGAATTCAACTTTGTTTAAAACCAGCAACCGAATCAACAAAATAATCGTAATGCTCCTCAATGCCTGATCAAATACGCAGTAGACAGAATACAAAGTAGTTTTGTATGTAACTTGCATGCCTCACTTATTTGGCATTGAGAACATCAAATGTATGTACTATATTAAATTTTATGTTGACGAGAAGGAAAGGAGAAAACTAAAGAGAAAGATGGACAGTAGGATCACATGTTACATTCCTAATATGGTGATTATCTATAAACTATTGATCTTGTGATCATGTATGCAATTATTTTCGTAAGCGTGATGCCTGAAACTTTAGTAGTGTACATAGACCAAAGTCTGCTCTTTCTACTAAAAATCTATACTATTATCAGTCAATTTACCAACAGAGATAGCTTGTTTTTCTATGTCTGGTGTTCATTATATGGCCTAGAAGCTCTATAATTTCATGTAGTACTGTAGAGCACAATTTTGATATTGGCATAGATTAGATCTAGTCGGTTCTATGCGTGTTTAAATGAATACCATACAGAATCTAATCACATTATTTGTACATTCAGGGAACTCAGGTTTCTTCGTTGCTGCAATACGAGAAGTTCATAAAAGAATTAAACGCACAGCAACTGATGTACATCAAGTTGATTGGACTGGGTGAACTTCTCAAGACTCCTGGAATGAGGATGACACGTTTACTGTGTCAGGCCATCACTTATTCATATGATGCAGAGCAGGATGCCTTTATAATTAATGGGAGACCATGTAGGATCACACTAAAAGATGTGGAGCATATAACAGGCATGCCCTGCATGGGGAAGAATCACGTCACTTCAAATCACAACGATACTTTGGAGTTGTGGAAGGGACTGAAAGACCCCAATGACACAAAAGTAACTTTGAAAGGATTGCTAGCCAAGATGAAAGGCGACAGCACACCTAATTTTGTCAGGCCATTTTTCTTGTACACCATAGGCAAATATGTATGCCCGACACACAGCAATATGTGGACAACAGATACCTTGGGATTGTTAGAAACGTTGAGACAATAAAGAGCACCAATTTTTGACAGCTTACACTTGACCATCTTATAGCTAGCGTCAGGAAATTTGTAAACGGTCGAGCAAATCTGGAGGGCAACCTACCACTGCTGCAAATAATACAATCATTATTAACATACAATACATTTAATCTGGAGGGCAACCTACCACTGCTGCAAATAATACAATCATTATTAACATACAATACAATCATTTGTTTTTGTTGTAATGCAGACGTGGTACTACGAGAAGTATAGGGTGCACCAATTGGACTCTACCATCTCGTATGCATCAAGGTTAAGGCCGTTGATCCAAAACTGGAGTGACGAGAAGGCACAGAAGGTTGACAACATAATCAACAAAAATTATATAGGGGTTGGAGAGGTAAAGTGTTAGTACTGTGTGCCTGGATTATCTACCATATGTTTTGAATGATACTAACGTCACTAACATACAATATGTCGATGACCTACTGCGGCCTTTCAATCCGCGACCAGTTGGGACGCCGGTCAAACCAAAGACTGACGGTCAGGTAAATGATGAACATCAGGCACAAATATATATTGTAACTTTGCAAGTACAATCGAAGTCATATGCTTCTAACTGCTTGTAATTTGCAGGATAAGGCACTCATGGGCCGTGTATTGGCTGATTTGAAAGAAGTTGCCTCCATTGTGCGGGAAGCCAGTGCACAACAATTTGATAGGATGAGCACCCTTGAAAAAAATGGATGAGTGCCTTAGGCGTACACTTGCGAATGGCAGACGCACAGACGACCTCATCACAGAATTCAATGTAAGTATACCATTATGAGTTTCTATAAATATTTTACTATCAATACTCTCCACACTAACACTTTTTTTAAAGAACCACCGCTATGGAATATTTGATGCTGATCGCCCAGGAGTAGAGGACATACAGCTATCTGACCTGGGAGTACCTGCGGACCCAATGGAGGTCCCAGGAGAGAATACTACTCACCAGCAAAAACAAAAAAAGACACGGAGGTCATTGCCAATTGCATTTCTGCTAAGGGAATACAAAAAGATAACATGGATGCCCCCATGAACAACGTAGTTGAAGATTTGCAGCCTGCTCCTAGTTTGCAATCGCGAAAGCATTCAAAAACCACCACAAGCCTTGAAGCTTTCATGGTGATACACATTTCACATCTAACTGATTTTGTTTTAAGTTAATGCAGATTCATAGCTAACATATGATCTTCCACGTTCTGGATGAAGAAGACAGAGCTGTTGCTGCAGCTTGCAAGGAGAGTCTCAAGGATGTTTCATAGATTTATAAAGAGCTGGATGCTTCGCAGGGTGCTCCGAGTTTGGATTCGCTAAAGCATTCCAAAGCCACCACAAGCCTTGAAGTTTTCCTGGTGATGCACATTTTACAGTTAACTGGTTTTTTTTTTTCGCGTAGATTGCAAGCTAACAAGTGCTTTATTTTGAATCATAGGATCCTCCGAATTTGGGGCACAATGAGAATGTGTGAAAAGCTGAAGAAAGAAGAGATCAAGATGATGAAGATGTCAGTATTGAGGTAGGGGGAGAGGCAGGTACCAAAACAAAACACCAGTCTGCAAAGGCTAAGGCAATAAGGGAGCCGGAAGAGACCCATGTCTTCCCAGTTGATGAGGACAACTATGATGATTCTTTAGCAAAGCAGCGACAAGATAGTGTGGTTGATTCCATGCTACCAACTCGTACGAGCATCCGGAAAAGAGTGGCATCTTCATTATTGTGCAATGAAGATTATGTTCTGTACGATAGTGATAAGAAGAGAAAGAAAAACAGGACTCCATCGGAGTCTACCGACAATTCCAAAGACACAAAGAATACAAAGAGGAAAAACCGTGCAAGCATTTTTAAAGATACAGACAGAGGTGCTTCGAGGCTAGAGACCGACCTTGACAAGTTTCGATAGAATTACGTGGCCGAAATTGTCAACACCTCAGATCTTGATAAACAATTGGTGGTAATTGATGACATTGTTCTGCTACATAAGCATTTGCAATGCCTCACCACGACAGTTGGAGTTTTAGATGACAAATGGTTGGGTGACGAAGAAGATATTTGCCAAATTATTTTATCAATTTTCTGTTGCACAGTACAATTAACTTGAATTTTGTTTTAGTTGGTTGATGTTGTGTGTCGGTGTCAAAACCGGCGGATCTCGGGTAGGGGGTCCCGAACTGTGCGTCTAGGCCGGATGGTAACAGGAGGCAAGGGACACAAAGTTTTACCCAGGTTTGGGCCCTCTCGACGGAGGTAAAACCCTATGTCCTGCTTCATTAATATTGATGATATGGGTAGTACAAGAGTAGATCTACCACGAGATCAGAGAGGCTAAACCCTAGAAGCTAGCCTATGGTATGATTGTTGATGTGTATGTTGTCCTACGGACTAAAACCCTCCGGTGTATATAGACACCGGGTAGGGTTAGGGTTACATAGAGTCGTGTCGGATTTCGGGTTCC
>NC_041380.1:33712405-33773174 GCF_002162155.2 Triticum dicoccoides
AAAGAACAACATGAGGGACACAGGGTTTATACTGGTTCAGGCCACCATTGTGGTGTAATACCCTACTCCAGTGTGTGGTGTGGTGGATTGCCTCTTGGGCTGATGATGATGAACAATACAAGGAAGAACAGGCTCGCGAGGGTCTGTTCTTGGCTGAGGCAATGAACTACTGGGACGAGTTCAGTCACCTTTGTCTCTCTCTCTCTCTCTCTCTCTCTCTCTCTCTGATCGAGACCCTCTCTAACGAGCCTCTTCCTTCCAACTTTCCCCCTGGCTGACCCTTTGCTCTGTGGGTGGCTGGTCCTATTTATAGAGGCCCTGGTCCTCTTCCCAAATATTGAGCGGGAAGGGAGCCAACAATGGTGGGCTAATTTGAAGGGGGACGGCAAGTATCAGCTATCCTGACAAAAGTGGTCTTTGTCCGCGCAAAGCTCTAGTGATGACGCCGTCTTGGGCTCCACAGTGACCTCCGCCTCGTAGTCCTCCTGGTCCTGGTCTCGTTGCACCGAAGTGACAACCTTTGCCTGATGCCTCAGTACTCTGCGGCTACGCTTGCCCCCTTTGCACCAAAGAGGAAAGGAGGACGCTGCTCGGGCTGGCACCCGCCTGGCACCCTGAGTCGTCATGGCTTGCTTCACGGGCTCCTCGTGAGGTACCCCGCCTTGATCTCTCCGCCTCCTCGTGAGCCAGCCTGACGAGGCCGTGCCCGAGGAAGCTCCGCGTCGTCCGCCCCGCGAGGCTTGGCCCCTCGCGAGGGTCTTGGGTTTGTGTGGGTGAAGATGGGCCATGCTGGGCCCCCTTTTGAGCCACGCCGCAGGCCGCAGGCAGGCAAGTCAGGGGACCCCCATTCCCAGAATGCCGACAGTAGCCCCCGGGCCCAAGGCGCGCCCGGACTTGGCCATGCAGGGAGGCGGAAGGGCAAGAGCGAAGCGCCGCGGGCCCTAACAACCTGCGGCCTTGGGCGCCGCGTGGCGGTTGACTGGACGTGGGCGTCTCCACTTCCCCATGGCGCCTCGGTAACTACATGGATTGGACAAGTCCCTGCATGCAAAACGGGTCATGATTACCTGCGATCGTGGAGGTCGGCGGTTAGCCTTCGCCGGCTATAAGTACTGATCGACGCGCGCCCTTCCAGTCCATCCCTCCTTGATGCTCCTTCTTCCCGATCCTTGCTCCGTCTTGCCGCGATGGCTCCGATCCACCGGTTCTCGACGGCAGAGAAGGGAAAGGCTCCCCGAGAGGAACCTGACCCACTCCCGCCGAAGAAATGGTTCGTCCCCCGTGGCCCGGATGAGGGGGGCCTTCAGGTGGTGTCGAGGCCTCGGTGCGAGCGGGCGCCGCTGGGGTTCCCGCTTCCATTGTACGCCCATGTCGAGGGCCCCGAAGGAGCTGATGCTGACCGCCATGGGCGGTGCTGCCGTCGGCGCCAACGGGTCACAAAGGTGTGGGTTGTCCCCCCTGGGGTCCACACCGAGGGCTCCTCCCAAGAGTTCGTGCTCCATGTTGCCATTCGCTTCAGTCTTGGATCCGCCTTCCTCCCTTCTTCGCCTCCATCATCCCGCCGGGGGAGCCCCTGGAGCTCTGGCTGCAGCACGCCGGCTGCAGCACCCTCGCGGCCGAGGCAGAGGTCGCGGTCGTCGCCCTGGGCGAGGTCTACATGACTCGAGGCTGGAGAGAGATCGCCCGGGTTTGCAGGACAAGGGGCGTCTTCGCGATCCACTTGGACTACGATGGTGCTTCGATGATGCTCTTCAAGGTCTTCGATGCGAGCGGGCGCCGGCTGGAGTGATGCCCCAGGGAAGGTGGCCAGGGCCCTGCTGCGACGAGGACTGGGCTCGCCAACTGCTCCCTTGGAGGCTCCTAAGGCGGTGGAGACGTCGGAGGCTCCAGACACTCCGGTGAGCCCTTCGCGACTTCGGAGACGAGCGACAATAGCTACGAGCCCCCGAGTCGGCGCCGCTCCTGGAGCAGGGCGGGCTCATCAGGCCACCGCCGACTCTGATCTGGATGGGGTTGGCGTCGATGCTTGACGGCCCATTGTTGATGATAGCGTCTTTTGTTGGGATGCGCGTAGTTTGCGTCCTTTTAGGATCTGTTCCCTGCGAGTAATCAAAGACGCGCCCCGTGGGGGCTTGTAAGGTGCCTGTGATCTTGTTTTGTTAATATAACCCTTGTCGTAGAATTGCGCGGGTTGCTCATCCCGTCTTAGCTCGGTCCTCCCTTTCGAACCTCATGAGGGCTTGGTGCTCTGCGCCGACAGGTCCCAGTCCGAAGGCGGCTTCAGGCGTCGCTGGTATGCCAGGTCCCGATGCCGTGGTCAAGGCCAGGAGGTGAGCGACCCGGAGTCCGGTAAGAGCCCCTGAGTCGCGATGCTTAGGAGCTCCCCTTTGGCGCCCAAGCAGCCGTCATTTGGTGAGAAAGGGGAGCAGCGTCGCTAACAAGGGATAGCATTTGGTGCGGGGATGATGCCACGGTAGCTGGCGCTTCCGGGCGATGACTTATCTCGAGGATCAGGGGCCGCTCTCTGGTGTGCCGCCGGGTCCGTGCATCGGCAGGCGCGAGGTTGCTCAGAGAGGCCCTCGTGTGTCTCTCCCCTCTCGCCTTTGCTCTCCTTTCTGCTCTACGTCCTCGGGTCCCGGCCCTCGAGCGAGTCTCAGCCGTCGCTGGTATGCCAGGTCGCGATGCCGTGGTCAAGGCCAGAGGGTGAGGGCTGGAGAGCCAGTAGGAGCCCTGAGTCGCGATGCTCAGGCACCCCCCCTTTAACGTGCAAGCGGTTCGCGCGGACGAGAGCGAAGGAGACACCGCAAGAGCCTCGCCTGACGCAGCTCCTTCAGGAGGTCCTGCAGGTCCAGCATAAAAAACAAGAGGTTGCCATGACAATTGACAGTCAGCCATTGGTTGCTTCCGAGGGGTAGCGAGGCACTGAAGGCTTGATGAGGTGACGCTATGCGGGGCTGCCGCGACCAGAGCTCAGCCATCCAGGTTTGTCGGCGTTGCAGGGACGGACCCATGCGCAAGCGTCGTGCCATTTGGGAGCAGCTCCGTTAGTTGGCGTCAGCTGAGCAGGCAACTAGGTAAAACACGTTAGCCGCGAAGGAGTGGATTCGTTCAAACAGATGCTGGGAATGTGGACATCACTGGGTCAGGCCCGAGTGACTTGGGGGGTCATGCAGCCTGAGGGGCACCCCCAACAAGGTAAGCTAACAACGCGAAATAAAAAGGCATACACGCCGCAGGGACGGACCCATGCGGCCTGGGAATAATGCAGCCCTGGGGGCGCTCCCAGCTGGAAGTGAAACTGGAAAGATGTCACCTGATGACGCTAAAGACGAAGGGGTGTTGGTGTAGCAGACTCAGTGGGCTGCGGAAGCCGATCCTCATGAGCCCCCAGGCCCTGGGGCCTCGGGAGGCTCCGGAGGCGCTGGCGGCTCCTCGTGGACCATCTCCATCTCCGCCAGGGCTGCGGAACGCCTGGCCTCTTGTGCCTCCGTGGTGCCCCTCATGAGGCGCTGGTACGTGTCAGCCGCGCTCGGCAAGCCGTAAGGCATGCGAACGTAGCTGTGGGGTGGACCTCCGCAGCGCCCCACTCGCGAGGGCCAGAGGCGCTCCAGGGAGGCGACTCGGTTGAGCCCTGGTACGTCGATGCAGACACGCAGCCCGCCATCCTCGCCTGGATGGGGAGCCACTGCTGGTAGGCGGCGGCCGCCTTTCATGACTCTTGACTCCTGTAGCTCCTAAATGGCCTTGCTGACGAACTCCTGAGGGTCTGGATCTTCCTGCCTTGCTCCTTCTTGAGGGAAACGTGCTTTGAAACACGCCTCCATGTGGTGCCCAAGCGCCTCCCTCGTGACCCTAGCTAGGTCGGTGGCCCTCCAGGGGAGAGCCCCCGAGCCCTGCCTGAGGAGGGCGCTGGGCGCGCTTTCCTATGTGATGGAAGGAGGTTCCCCCTGGGCAGGCACGGGCCCAGGGGGGCCTGCCTCCTGAGGGCCGGGCCGAACATTGTCTTCTTCTTCTTAGGGGCGGTCTCGGGAGGCCTCCTGCTTCCACGATCCGGGTCTTCCAGTGATGCGGCCTGAAAGGCTCGTTCCAGGGAACACATCGCGTCCTTCTCTTCACAGGGCACCGTGATGACCCCGCCGCTTCCTGGCATCTTGAGGACGTTGTAGCCGTGGTGAGTTGCGACCATGAACTTGGCCAGCGCTGGGTACCCAAGGATGGCGTTGTATGGCAGGCGAATGTGAGCGATGTCGAAGTCGATGAGCTCGGTGCGGTAGTTGTCGCGTGCCCCGAAGGTGACAGGGAGGCGGACCTGCCCGATCGGGACCGTGGAGCCGTTGGTGATCCCGGAGAAAGGCTTGGTTGGCTGAAGCTGGGTGTAGGGCACTTGGAGGTTGTTGAATGTCTCCACGGACAGGACGTTGAGCCCTGCCCCGCCATCGATGAGGGTCTTGGTGACTACCACGTTGCTGATAATTGGGGAACAAAGCATCGGGAGGACTCCGGCTGTAGCCGCACACTTGAGCTGATCTGCTGAGCTGAACATGATGGCGCACGCCGACCACCTGAGAGGGCGCGTGGCTTCGAGCCTGGGAAGGACTGCGTTCACTTCGCGGGCGAACTGCTTGAAGACGCGCTGAGAGGCTGGGGCTTGAGCCCCGCCCAGGATGCAGGTGATCGCGCGCGGCTCCTGGAAGCCCCCAGCCTCCTCGTCCTGGTGGCGGTCCTCCTTTCTCCTTGGCTGCAGCGGCAGCGATGGGAGGCCTGTGTTGCCTTGCGGGTGGTCCTCGCGAGGCTGATCCCTCCAGCCTCCCTTGCGAGGTGGGTCTTGCCAGTGATCCTCGCGAGGTTGATCGCGCCACCCCTGGCACGGGCACGGTCTTCCCAGCGTCCTGTGTTCCTTCCTCCTCCTCGACCGTAGCCCCGTTCACCGTGGTCGGGGCGACGGCCGATCCTTCCTTCTCGCACGGCTCGGAGTTCTTGACATTCGTTGGTGTTGTGGGTGTGGAGGTCGTGGTACACACAGTACCGGCTGCCCTTGGAAGGTTTGGGCTGATCTCTGCCTCGCTTGGTGTCTGGTTCGGCCACGAGCATGGAAGCCCCTTGCGCTTCACATCCTTGGCCTTGAGCTTCTTCTCTTCTGGGTCTGCGGCAGGCAGCTCGAGGAGGGAGAGACGCCCCTCCTCAGCCCTGGCACACTTGTTTGCCAAGTTGAACAGCTCCAAGGAAGTGCATAGGTCTTCATGCATCTCCAGCTCCTCCTTCATCTTGACGTCGCGCACGCCGTCGGAGAAGGCTGAGATGATGGCCTCCTCAGTCAACTTGGGAATCTTGAGGCGTGCGTTGCTGAAGCGCTGGATGTACTTCTGCAGGTCTCCCCGGGTTGTTTCTTGATGCGGCGCATGTCGCTCATGGCGGGTGGCCGGTCGCGAGTGCCTTGGAAGTTGGCGATGAAGCGGGTGCGCATCTCTTCCCAGGAGGAGATTGTGCCTGGAGCCAGGTTCAGGAGCCAGGTGCGGGCCCCGTCCTTGAGCGCCATGGGAAACCAGTTCGCCATGACCTTCTCGTCTCCGTTGGCAGCTTCAATGCCCAGCTCGTAAAGCTGGAGGAACTCCGCAGGGTCGGCCGTGCCATCGTAGCGAGGAGGCAGGTCCGGCTTGAACTTGCCGGGCCACGCGATGCTGCGTAGCTTGGCGGTGAAGGCGCGGCAGCCTGCTGTGGCCACGGGAGGCCTTGGGTGACGGAGAGCCTGGTCTTGCATGTCCCCACGCGCTGCAGCTGAGAGCAGCGCGGGGTCTTGACGCACGGGAGCAGGAGCATGGTCGCGACGTGCTAGAGTAGGGAGCGCCCGGGCAGCTTCTTGTGGGCGAGGGACTTCTTGGCAGCTTTGTTCTTGCCGCGCTGGCGCTTGATGGAGCGGGTTCCGCCCAGGGGCCACGCGCCTTGGAGCCATGGCGTCTTCTTGAGGGGGAGGCGGCCGGGGCACCGCCGGAGCCTTGTCGCCCATGCAGGGCGGGGTGCGGTGCAGCGGGACGGACGGCGCAGAAGAGCCCCCTGCGGCGCGAACAAGCTCGGTGACGCGGTCGAGCCATTCTTTGTAGACGTCGTCGATGGGACGGTAGAGCAGGAGCTCGTTTGCCGCGATGAGCGCAGCTCGAGCCTCCATGGGCGCGCGGAGCGTGCAGGACGAAGATCCAGCTGGGGCGAGCGAGGGAGTCGCGGTGCGGCCATCTTGCCGCACGGACGGATGCTGGGACGATGCTTGCTGCTCGTCCCCCGCTGGGCCGGTGGCAGGTTGACGGCAGGTGACGAGGAACGGCGAGGACGCCCGCCGACAGGGGCCGTCTGGGCGACGCGGGAAGCGAGGGCGGCCCGGCGCTCCGCGCGGGCCCTACGAGCGTCAGACATGGGCGCGATGGTCGGAGGAGAACGGAGTGGTGGAAGACGAATTCCGGCGCACCCCTACCTGGCGCGCCAAATGTCGGATTTCGGGTTCCAGCAGACCCTTGAGGTTCGAACACTGGGGTGCGCGCGGAGATTTCGCCTCCTACCTACCTGCACCCCCCGCCATGCCGGGATCTAAACTACGGAAAGAACAACGCGAGGGACACAGGGTTTATACTGGTTCGGGCCACCATTGTGGCGTAATACCCTACTCCAATGTGTGGTGTGGTGGATTGCCTCTTGGGCTGATGATGATGAACAATACAAGGAAGAACAGCCTCGCGAGGGTCTGTTCTTGGCTGAGGCGATTAACTGCTGGGAGGAGTTCAGTCACCTTTGTCTCTCTCTCTCTGATCGAGACCCTCTCTAACGAGCCTCTACCTTCCAAATTTCCCCCTGGCCGACCCTTTGCTCTGTGGGTGGCTGGTCCTATTTATAGAGGCTCTGATCCTCTTCCCAGATATCGAGCGGGAAGGGAGCCAACAGTGGCGGGCTAATTTGAAGGGGGATAGCAAGTATCAGCTATCCTGATAAAACTGGTCTGCGTGTGCGCAAAGCTCTAGTGATGACGCCGTCTTGGGCTCCACAATGACCTCGGCCTTGTAGTTCTCCTGGTCCTGGTCTCGTTGCTCTGAAGTGGCAACCTTTGCCTGATGCCTCGGTACTCCGCGGCTGCGCTTGCCCCCTTTGCACCAAAGAGGAAAGGAGGACGCTGCTCGGGCTGGCACCCGCCTGGCGCCCTAAGTCGTCATGGCTTGTGTCACGGGCACCTCGTGAGGTACCCCGCCTTGATCTCTCCGCCTCCTCGTGAGCCAGCCTGACGAGGCCGTGCCTGAGGAAGCTCCGCGTCATCCGCCCTGCGAGGCTTGGCCCCACGCAAGGGTCTTGGGTTTGTGTTGGTGAAGATGGGCCGTGCTGGGCCCCCTTTTGAGCCACACCGCAGGCCGCAGGCAGGCAAGTCTGGGGACCCCCGTTCCCAGAACGCCGACAAGTCGGTTACAATGGTAGGAGATCTACATATCCGTATCGCCAAGATTGCCTTCCACGCCAAGGAAAGTCCCTCCCAGACACGGGACGAAGTCTTCAATCTTGTATCCGGCTGAAGGTATAGTCCGGCTATCAGAACACCCCCCTAATCCAGGACTCCCTCAGTAGCCCCTGAACCAGGCTTCAATGACGACGAGTCCGATGCACAGATTGTCTTCGGCATTGCAAGGCGAGTTCCTCCTCCAAGTACTTCGTAGAAGATTTTGAACACAAAGATAGTGTCCGGCTCTGCAAAATAAGTATCCACATATTGCCATAGAG
Organism: Triticum dicoccoides; assembly: GCF_002162155.2. Taxonomy (NCBI): domain Eukaryota; kingdom Viridiplantae; phylum Streptophyta; class Magnoliopsida; order Poales; family Poaceae; genus Triticum; species Triticum dicoccoides. The sequence goes on from NC_041380.1 coordinate 33,720,155, forward strand.
AGAATAATATTTACACCAATCTAATCTGCTGACATATTCCGTAGCGTGACACACCACGGCCAAGCCTTTATCCGAGTCGTTTCATTATCCCACCTCAGCGCGTTATGCGAGGCGGTTTCCTTGGCACATCTTGTTAAAGCAGAGATTGCGTCCCCTTATCCCGGGATTCTCATCAATACGGGCATGGGTAAACCAACCGCTTTTATGACTCCTAGATTATAGGCAAGTCCAAACGGACACGGAGAGGACGCTTGATACTCACCCTCTTTATAAAGGGGACAAGGCTTTTATTTTTCCCTCCCGTGCTCAATCAAATCCTTCCCCCACCTCAAGCTAAAGCGCCCAAAGTTCAGGTCAGGTGCTCCGAACCTTCAGTCATGTCCGGATCTAGCCTTCAAGGCCGATGGGTGCCTTCCTCCGTCACGGAAGAGGACATCAAAAAGTTGAGGGAGGCCAGATATCTGACCGTCGAGATTCTGCATCGGCTGCCTCCCCAAGGGCGGGCCGTGCCCACCCCCGAACCCAACGAGAACGTCATGTTCGTCTCCCACTTCCTCCGAGGTCTAGGCCTTGCTCTGGATCCTTTCGTCAGGGGTTTGATGTTTTACTATGGGCTAGACTTCCATGATCTAGCTCCGAACTCCTTTCTTCATATCACGACATTTATTGTCGTGTGCGAGGCCTTCCTCCGGGTTACCCCTCACTTTGGCCTATGGCTCACGACCTTTGAAGTGAAGCCGAAAATGATCGTGGGGCAACATGCAGCGTGTGGAGGTGCCACAATACGCAAGATGACGGGAGCTCCGTGGCCCAAAGGTTCCATCCCAGAGGTGTCTGAATTGTGGCAGCAGGAGTGGTTCTACATCACGGCTCCTAGAAGTGCCAAGTGGGCGCCCCCCCTGTTTTCCGCTCGGGCCCTCCACCACAGCTGATGTCATGGATCAGCAGAGGTCTGAGCTGGGGTCCAGCCAAGGACGTGCCTATATTGCAGAGCCGCATTCGAGATCTCTTCAACGGAGATTTCAGTTTGGTTGCGGTAATACAGGTTATGCTGGTTCATCAAGTCTAGCCTTGCAGACGCCGGCCCCTTCGCTTGTGGGAGTTCAATCCCGAGGGACCGCATGTCATTCAAGATTTCCTCGGCCTGACGCACGAGGATATGTACAAGTCGTTCTTTGGACCTCAAGTGGAGTGTCCAGAAATCACCGAGGACGTGGGCCTGAGTTGTAACCACGCCGCCGAATAGGTAAGGCATCTTCCGGCCGAACATACTATCTCTCCTTTGCTACGAAGTTATTTCTGAGAGTTCGCTTTCTGACCAGGACTGGCTAACAAAGGCGAAGTTGATTCGGTGTTCGGCCCCCCTCCATGAGGATTTGGAAAATCCGGTATTGGAAAAGATGCTCCAGCCCGCGCCTTGCCCGGAGCCCTTGAAGGAAGATACTGTGGAGGGCAATACGGGCGGACGCGGGCCCCCAACGCTTCCCATTGTTACCGAGGGAGCGAGCATCTCCATGAAGGAAGATGACCAGAAGAGGAAAAGGACTGCGCCCGGGGATTCGGAAGCCGAGGCTCCCAAGCGGGAGAAGAAATCTCCCACAGGGGGTCCTACCTTGGGGGGTGCTGTTGCCGCACAAAGTCCGCGGGGGGATCAATTCTCCCGCGAGTCGTAAGTGACCCGAAATACTTTAACAGTACAGATATGCCATCTTTTTCTTCTGAGAAAATAACCACCGCATATATTTTTTGCAGTTCGGGCCTTAGCCCCTCTCAAATGATCTCGTCTTCGGGGGATCTTCTTCCAGAGATGATGGAGAGAAAAACGCCTCCTCCAGACTCCTCCGCTCCATAAGCGGGCGACCCTGAACTGTCGTCGCGGAGGGCCTCTCCGAATCCGGTGAGGCCAGAAGATAATCCCATCGACCCCCAAAGCTCCCAGTGTCCGGCTCCCGAAGAGAGCAGACAAAAGAGTCCGGCACCGTCTAGTGTGCGATCGGATGTTCTGAGGGAGTTGGTGGGGCGAGCGGCCATCTCAGATGAACACCGTATGCTGATGGATACGGTGGTGGAGAGAATCGCGTCCGCCGAAAGTGGATTGGATGAAGCTTTTATGAGTCTACTGACAGGCTTTGAGGTATGCAAAATAATGTATGATAGTCCTGCACATGCTAGGTGTGCCCTGTGTAGATAGTAGCCCCTGAGACTCTGGTTGTCGTCGGAAACGGTGACGAACAGAGGATCGTATTCCCAGGTAATAACCATACTGCCTTTATGTGCAGGTGATGGAAACTCCGGTGGTTGGCCGTACTGGTGAGTTTGCCCATTTAAAACGGCAGTTGGATGCGGCAGACGCTGACATCGAGCTCGTTAACAAAAGGCTTGACGAGGCACAGGTAAGTGTCATTATCTGGTAAACGCCGCATAGTAAGAGCAGCATGAAGCCAGTATCTTTAACATGTTATGACTGCAGATGGAGCTGCCACTGTTGAAGCCTTGCGGGCGGAACTTGCCCGAGCCAAGGAACAAGCGAAATTGGGTAATGCGGCTACTTTGAAGGCGGCCGAAGAGTTGCGAGCCGAGAAGGCCGCGCATGGCGAGAGCCAAGAAAAGAAGGCCAAGATGGCCATAGAATTGAAAGCCGCCGCCGACCGTTGTCGGGTCCTTGAAAAGGAAAACCAAGCGAAGGCATCGGACCTTGAAAAGGCTGGTGCGACAAGAAAAGACCTCCGCTCTGCTATGAGGGCAAAGAAGGAGGAGCTGCGGGAAGCCAGGGATATTGTGGCTGGGAAATCATTTATGTTGCAGAGGAAGTTCGGAGATCCACGGTATGCCCCTCTGGATCGGATGTGGAGTTCGGAGGATGTGTATATGGATTTGGCAGCGAGTGCTGCTGATGCGGCCAAGTACTTCCAGGGTCACACGGACCGTGAAGTAGACCAGCTGTTTTGGAGACAATTACATTCTCCCGAGTGTCCTCTTTTATTGTCTGACCAATTAGCCGAATGGGCCGAACTAAATAGGTTGTCCGGACTCTCCATGAGGTCTGTTGTGGATCAGCTATGGCCGAAAAGGTCAAAACCGAACAGCTATTTCAGCCTGGTGCAGCAGTTTCTTGACGTGGTGCTGCGCATTAATGTGATGAAGAGGTCGGCGTGCATAGAGGGCGCACGGATGGCCTTAGCCCGTGTTAAAGCAAACTGGGCGGATATGGATGCTACCACTATTGCAGCGCGGGATTCGGCCATAGGTCGAAGGGCTGCTGAGCACTACTTTGAAGAAGTTCTTGAGGGTGCTCGTTTGATAGAGACCCAGTGCTCAAAAAATATTATGTTTGAGTGATATGTAATCTCATTGTAAGCGAAATGCTTTTATAAATTTTCATAAGGCTACCTTTATACTTTTGCCTGAAAGTAATATGATGCCTCCTGGGCGGCCGTTTATGTATACATGTGTATAACCTGAAAGATTGCAGTCGTCGGCTTCAACCCCCACGCATATAATGCGGAGGTGCTCGCAAAAACACGTGTTCACACTTAACCCAACGTCTTGGTCCTATAAAGGAGGTGATAGCGGAGCGAGCGAGGCAACCGGACTATAACACTTTAACACTTTCACTTAGCCATAGGAGTTTGACAGTGGGGCTACTAGATAGCCCCTGGTGGCTCCGCACTCTCCCGATCCCGGGGTGCGTACATGCCTGGATGGAAAACGGCCCTTCGTTAAGGCGGAGGAATTCTAACATTCCCATAGATCGTCGAGTGGTTGACCAGTCTCACGCTATATCATGACAGTCAGTTTTCGGCTTTCTCTACTGAGGTGCTCGTCCGGATGAACCAGGGCACAATCGCAGTAGTTCTCCTGGTGCTACCTTAGCCGGTAAAGCAGAATGTAAGGCACCAAAACACAGGAGCCGGGCAAACCCAACATTTGACCAAAGACAATGATTCGGAGCTGATGCATATAGGGCCAAACTCGCGACGCCGAACACTCCCTAAGGTATTCGGTCTTTGTGGTATAAACCGGGCCTAAAGAATGGCCTTTGTAAGAAGCCCCTTGTGTCCAGGTACGTGCATTGTTCTGGCGTGGCCACATGCCAAGATGTCAGCATCCTTCTCAACGGTGGATATGTATCAACAAGAGACAGTAAAAAAGGTTTACACAGGGTCTTAATCTAAAAAGAATCCTTGGGGCGGGTCCCTGCTGCACGTCTACGCCTGTGTCTCCGTTGTGCCGTATCCTGGATGGGTGTAGCACGATGATCGTCTGTAAAAGAGAGGAATTTAGGTGAAAAGGTTGTCGTACAAAAAGATAGTTTTCTAAAGAAACCATGTGTAATTCAAGATGAGAAGAAATTGCCACTTGTCTGCGTGCGTTGAGCCCCTTGTATTGAAAAATAGGGGTGTGACCGTTTATTCAGTATAAGTAGTGGCACCGGACTTGATTAGTTGTGTCTGAGGTCTTGACGACCTATTGGATGCTTTCGCTGGTTCAGGTGCCTTTAGTGTGCGGCTGCCAAGGCAGCCTCACTCTCTTCGGTGCGCAGAGATCCCTTGATATTTCCGTGCACTAAAATGATGCCACATGGACCGGGCATCTTGAGTGTGAGGGAGGTGTAGTGTGGTATTGCATTAAAGCGAGCGAAAGCTTCGCGTCCGAGCAGTGCTTGATAGCCACTTTGAAACGGAGCGATGTGGAAAGTTAAATGCTCGCGATGGAAGTTATCTGGGGAGCCAAATATAACTTGTAGTAGGAGGGAGCCCGTGCAATGAGCCCCTGGGCCTGGCGTTACTCCTTTAAAGGTAGTGTTGCTATGGCGAATTTGTGTTGGGTCTAACCCCATCCCACGGATTGTATCCTGATATATTAGGTTTAGGCTGCTGCCGCCGTCCATCAAGACTCGTGTGAAGTGATATCCGCCAATTACTGGGTCTAATACCAGGGAAGCCCATCCTGCGTGTCGGATACTTGCTGAGTAATCATGATGGTCAAAAGTGATCAGTTGAGATGACCAGTGGCAGGACTTCGCGGTGATAGGCGCTTGGGTATATTTTTCTGGGAGTGCCGCATTGTTTTTTCCCTTGATCACGTGTAACACGTTTACTGTTTTGACTTCGTGTGGAAATTTCTTTTGTTCCCCCGTGTCTTGCTTGGGAGGTTCGTCCTCGTCTTCACTTGGTGTATCCTCCCCCTTGTGTACGGAGTTGAGCTTGCCGGACTACTTGAAGACCCAACATTCTCTATGGGTATGATTAGCAGGTTTGCCAGGGGTACTATGGATCTGACATACTTGGTCCAGAATTTTGTTGAGGCTGGACAGTTCATCCCTGGTGTCTTTAGGGGGCGGCTTTTGACCTGACCGAGAGACTTTGAATCCAGCATTTACTGTCGTGCCCTTCATGCTATCTTCTTTATTCCGGCGTTTGTTATTGCTGTTGCGCCGTGATTCCCCTTTTCCATCTCTAACTTCAGACGTACTGGGATCGCTGGTGCTGCATTTGGCTAGCCAGCTGTCCTCACCCGCGCAAAAGCGGGTCATGAGGTTTGTTAATGCGTCCATCGTTCTCGGTTTATTTTGGCCGAGGTGTCTAGCGAGCCATTCGTCACGGACGCTATGCTTGAAAGCCGCTAAGCCTTCGGCGTCCGGACAGTCGACAATCTGGTTCTTTTTAGTAAGAAACCTATTCCAAAGCTTTCGGGCTGACTCTCCGGGCTGTTGAGTTATATGACTCAGATCATCCGCATTCGGAGGTCGGACATAAGTCCCTTGAAAATTTGCCCGAAAGACGTCTTCGAGCTCTTCCCAACTTCCAATGGAGCTTTCGGGGAGGCCTTTGAACCAGTGATGGGCTGGTCCTTTGAGCTTGAGGGGTAAGTACTTGATGGCGTGGAGATCATCTCCTCGAGCCATCTCAATATGAAGGATATAGTCCTCGACCCAGACCCCAGGGTCTGTTGTTCCGTCGTATGTCTCTATGTTTACGGGTTTGAATCCCTTTGGAAATTCATGGTCCACCACCTCATCGGTGAAACATAGGGGGTGTGCGGCACCCCTGTATCTGGGTGTACCGCGTTGTTCGGATGTTTGTTGTGTTGCATTGTATGTTGGGGCGCGCTTGCATGGTCCATAGATGGATCTTGCTGCCCCGTCCTTTGGGTGCGAGCCCTTGCATGGGTCGCGTGTTGTATTGTGAGTGGCGTTGTATGCCGCTCTGTGTTGATAGAGGGGTCGTCTATCCGACCAGGTGGCTGCTTTGATATTTGGTTGTGGGGGGTCGGAGGCCTCCTCATCGAATTCAGGTAGCAGCTTCCGCTTTGGGTAGCTCTTTGAGGGGCGATCATCGCCGTACATCGCTGCTGTATTGAGTATTTTACTCCATCTGATTTGGAGTGTGTCTTGTGCAGCCTTGAGCCTCTGCTTCTGCTTTTTCAGACTCCTCGCGGTGGCAACAAGCCTTTTACGGGTATTCTGCTGCTCCGGGTGCCTGTCCGGTGTTATGTCATCTGGACCATTATCCTTAAAAGAATTTGTTTGTTCGGTTTGATTATCCGGATTGTCGTTGTCCGGCAGCGGTTCGCCCTGCTCCAGCGCTGGGTCGGTGTGATCGCTATTTCTGTCGAGGCGGGATTTGGGGCGGCGCTTGCGTCGCCGCTTTGACTGCTTTTCGAGGGAACAAGCCTTCGGTGCGTCCTTCCGCTCTCCGTCATCGACTTTTGCTGCGTCCATGATGTATACGTCATGTGATGAGGTGGCGTTCCAGGGCCCAATAGGCGCTGGTTCTTCATCGACTCCTTCATTGGCGTCCATACCGTCGATGTCTTCGGAGTCAAAGTTGAGCATGTCGGTTAAATCGTCAACAGTGGCTACAAAGTGGGTGGTGGGTGGGCTTTGAATTTCTTCATTGTCTGCATCCCAATCTTGCTGACCGTAGTCCGGCCAGGGCTCCCTTGATAAAGAGAGAGACTTTAATGTCTTCAGAATATCGCCGAAAGGCGAGTGCTGAAAGATGTCCGGGGCAGTAGACTCCATGATCGGCGCCCGATCGGATTCGATCGGCAGGGGCGCCAGGGGTTCGGAGTTCAGAGAGGAGTCCGGCTCCTTGGAGTCATGAGTCTCGCGGAGTGCGGGGCTGGTGTTCGGCTTGATCGCCGTTGGGATCGCAACCCCCGAGGCGGAGTGCGGCACCCCATCCTCGATCGGCGCAGTTGGCTCCGAATCAAGGGTCGAAGCCAATGCGGGTGCGGCCTCCAGTGCACTGTTCGGCGGCAGAGCTAGATCATGCTCGTCATGACAGTGCGGCGCGCTCGGCAGTGGCTCGAATCCGTCGAAGATCAAGTCCCCACGGATATCAGTCGTGTAGTTTAAACTTCCAAATCTGACCTAATGGCCAGGGGCGTAGCTTTCGATCTGCTCCAGATGGCCAAGTGAATTGGCCCGCAGTGCGAAGCCGCCGAAGACGAAGATCTGTCCGGGGAGAAAGGTCTCACCATGGACTGCATCGCTATTGATGATCGTAGGAGCCATCGAGCCTGACGGCGACGACACAGAGGAACTCTCAATGAAAGCACCAATGTCGGTGTCAAAACCGGCGGATCTCGGGTAGGGGGTCCCGAACTGTGCGTCTAGGCCGGATGGTAACAGGAGGCAAGGGACACGAAGTTTTACCCAGGTTTGGGCCCTCCTGATGGAGGTAAAACCCTACGTCCTGCTTGATTAATATTGATGATATGGGTAGTACAAGAGTAGATCTACCACGAGATCAAAGAGGCTAAACCCTAGAAGCTAGCCTATGGTATGATTGTTGATGTGTATGTTGTCCTACAGACTAAAACCCTCCGGTTTATATAGACACCGGATAGGGTTAGGGTTACATAGAGTCGGTTACAATGGTAGGAGATCTACGTATCCATATTGCCAAGCTTGCCTTCCACGCCAAGGAAAGTCCCTCCCGGACACGGGATGAAGTCTTCAATCTTGTATCTTCATAGCCCAGGAGTCCGGCTGAAGGTATAGTCCGGCTATCCGAACACCCCCTAATCTAGGACTCCCTCACTGTGATTCAGATCATGCGTCGTGATCATCCTAAGGACATAAGGGACGGGCAACTGGTTTACATTGAGAGGGTGGCCAGCGTTGCTATGCTGGAAAGAGATGGTAAGGTAGAGAACTGCCACGAGGCCGCTTTGGCGGGCAGTCATGGAACAACAAAAGGAGACAACTACCTCAGACATGATCTGGTACCATCTAACCATGACAGAAACACATTTATTTTTCTAATTATTATGCATGTTGATGTAATCATCTTGGTTGTCCAGGTTTTTCTACCTACGAACATGGCGAACACCTACTGGTTCCTTGTGGTTGTAAACCCCAGAAGGAGGGAGATTCCTATTCTTGATTCACTTATTAGCCACGTAGTAAGCACACAAGTGGTTCACGTGGTGAGAGTTTAAACGTCTTTCAATATAACACAGGATTTAGTATCATACCTAACCATGAACCGTGAGCAACTTCTCATACCATGGACTTTGGCAGATACGTGGGGTGGAAGCACATCTGAGAGCATCGCTGCTAATCAATGGACCACAAAGCCATGCGTGGCAAGATATTAACGTGACCCAATGGACAGTAAAGCATGTTCCTGTGCCAAGACAAGATGACAAGTCAGTCAACAGTATTAGCTTCTAAATATGTTTTTCATTGTTAATACGTGAAATTGTGCTAATAGAATTAATTGTTATAGTTCTTCTTGTGCACTCTACATGCTGAAGAACATCGAATTCTTTATGGGAGAAGATCTTACGCTGCGTTATGATCAAGTACGTAGAGTAACACCTAAAATTCTGTCAATTTTGTAAACATATGGAACGATACTAACATATCCTCCCATGTAGGCATACATTGACAATTACAGAAGAGAGCTGCTTGTTGTCCTTCTTAATTCGCCCTACAACAAATTTAAGTCCATGAAAAAGCCAAAGAAGTACAATGCTAGCCTATCGGATGCAGCTGCGATTGAAGATCATGAAGATGCAAGCAGTTAGTCCAGCAGTGGTTGATTCTTAGATCTGGAGTGTACACTTGGTTATGAAGCGGTAGAGTAGGGTGTGGTTTGGTTTTAGTCCCGAAGAAGGTTTCCTAGCCATGTTCATAGTCCAGTGCGGATTAATCAAGTTGTAATATTTCACAGTACTGGTTCCAAATACTATTCTTGAAATAAATTTGGTCTGCATGGGAGACGCTGAAACATATATTTGTTTTTTACAACCAGAACTTTTGAAGCTTAGGAAGGTTAACTGAATTCTTACATTTATATTTAAGTTTCGTCGGAGTCTAGACAAGATTCAGAACAATTACATCACTGGTTAGAAGTTTCAGAATTTTTTTAACATCGCTAGTTAGAACTTCAGATTTTTTTTAACATCGCGAGTTAGAAGTTTCAGAAAAATTTCAGCGAGTGCTGAAATGTTTTGGCATCTCTAGTTAGAAGTTTCAGAATTTTTTTAACATCGCTAGTTAGAAGTTTTAGAAAAATTTCAGCGAGTGCTGAAATATTTTGGCCGAAATTCAGTGAGGCTGAAATATTTTGGCTGAAAGGCAAATATTGCAGTGAGTGCTGAAATGAATGAAGTTCAGTTATTTCATCGAAATCTCACCGAAGTGAAAACCATGGTGTCGTGCCATCTTGAGCAGCACCAGACATGATTCAGTGTTATTAACAAAAGTTGGTCTCATATATACAAGGAAAAAAGGTATGAGCATGAGCGTGCAAGATCGGATGGGCAATAAAATAGCTTCACAAGACAGTAAAATACTTCACGTGTGAAGACTCAATCTTAGTTGACTTTAGAACGAGTTTTTATCCTAAAAGAGGTCAAGTGAACTACTTATAACCAATAATAAAAGCGGTCCAGTTCTTTTGGCTGATTTTCAAAGAAACGGGAACAATATCTTTTTGATGATCGTGATTCTCAGGAGACCTACGTGTTGTTACGCAACTTACCTTGGTTTTTTTAAACCATAACTTACCTTTGCTAAACTCTCCATGCCCCCCTAATATTCAACCAGGTGGGTCCCCTCCCTTGATTTCCTCCAACCAAAGAAGTCTATATGCAGATATATGCCCGGGTTGTTACGATCCCTATAAATAGGGATCCTTTGAAACCTCGTAGATCATAGTTCGTCCTTCTGCGCCGCCCAAACCAGCAAGACAGAAGAGCGGGGCAACCAGGAATCCAGCAAGACCGAATGACGGAGCCAAACATGAATCCTCTAGTAACTCCCCATGATCTCAGCCGCTGGTATTTTTCGTGCCACGATCTTCCTCCCATGATCTCTTGTTGCGACCCCACTCGTTGTTTGCATATTCATGTAACTCAGCATGTTTTTAAACAAATTAAGTTAGGGGACATTAGGGGAGGGCGCTAGGATTTGTTTCCTACCAGATTGGCAGTTCATTGATTAATTCCAGGCTAAATCTTAGCGTCTGGTCTTGTCGATGCCAATTAGTGTAGCAGGCGCTTGCCTTCTTTTTTTTCTTCCGCACGAGTTATGGAAGGCATCGATGGCCCATGTTTTAATTCCATACTACTGACCATGATTAGCGCCTAGAGTTGAGGAGACCACGGTTGGATAGTTTTTTATTTTCCAATCTTTATTTTATTTCAGATAAGTGCCTTGCAATGGAGATTACCTTAGATGATCGTTCAAACGTAACCAAGCTGAATCACATGATAGTATTTGCACATACATGGAACTCAGCATGCTTGTACCTCATGCAGTAGCGTAGAGCACAGTTTTTATGTTGGTATATATAAGTTGTATTCGTCTGTATTAGTGTTTAAATTGTATACCATGCTGAATCTAATCACACTTGCACATCCATTGAACCCAGGATGCTTCTTTGCCGCCATATGAGGAGTTCATAAACGGATTAAACACGCAGCCAAGGATGTACATCCAATTGATAGGACTGGGAGGACTTCTCAAGACACCTAGCATCAAAATTAGACGTGTGCTCTGCCTGGCCATCGCTAATTCATATGATGCAGAGCAGGATGCCTTTATCATCAATGGGAGACCATGTAGGATCACACTAGAAGATGTAGCGCATATAACAGGCATGCCCTGCCATGGGAAGAAGCACGTCCCTTCAAATCTTGATGATAATATGGAGTTGTGGAAGAAACTGAAAGACCGTAATGACACCAAAATAACTTTCAAAGGATTGCTAGCCAAGATGAAAGTCGACAGCACACCAAATTTTGTCAGGCCATTTGTCTTGTACACCATAGGCAAATATGTAGGCCGAACAAAAGAGGAGTATGTGGATAACAAATATATTGGGATTGTTAGAAACATTGAGACGATAAAGGGCACAAATCTTGGACATCTAACGCTTGACTATCTTATGGATAGCATGAAGAATTTTATAAATGGTGAGGCAATTCTGGAGGGGAATCTACCACTGCTGCAGGTAATTCGTAGTAGTACAATTATCAGTTACCTAACATACATTACATAATGTACGGGAATGTTTGTAAACTACTTTTGTTGTCATGCAGACATGGTACTATGAGAAGTTCAGAGTGCACCAATTGGACTCTAGCATCTCGTATGAATCAAGGTTAAGGCCGCTGATCCAGAACTGGAGCGAGGAGAAGGCAAAAAAGGTTGACAATATAATCCAGAATAATTATCTGGGAGTTGGAGAGGTAAAATGTCAGCACATTGCCTGGATTATGTAACATATATATTTTCTAAATCATACTAACGACACTAAACTGCAGTATGTTGAGGACCTGATGAGGCCTTTCATTCCAGCACGAGATGGTACGCTGGCCAAACCGAAGACTAGCGCTCAGGTAAATGAGTTACATCAGGCACAAATATATATATTGTAACATTCCAACTAGTATGAAGTTATATGATTCTAACTGTTTCAAAGTCTCAGATTAAGGTACTCGTCGGACGTGTTTGACTGATTTGCAAGAAGTTGCCTCCCTCGTGCGGGAGGCCGGTGCAGAAAAAAACCATAGGATGTGCACCCTTGAAAAGAAAATGGATGAGTGCCTTAGGCGTATCCGTACAAATGGCAAGCTCATGGAGGACCTCATCAAAGAACTGAACGTAAGCCTAGAATTATGAGATTAGTATATATAATTGGAAATTTACGTGTACAAGTTTTTTTCTAATTTAGTTTACTATGAAAACACCCCAGACTAACATGTATTTTTTAAAGAAAAAACACGATGGAATATTTCCAGGAGTGGAGGACATACATTTATCTGACCTCGGGGCACCTTCACACCCAATGGACGCCTCTGTTGAGAATGCTGAGTAGGCTTCTGACTAGGGGAAACAAAAGGATGTCACGGAGGTCGCTACTAAGCACGATTGTAAGCAAGGAATAAAAAAAATGATGACATGGAGCCCCCCATGAAGAACCTTGATGAAGATTTTGACGTACACATGTTAACTTAATTATGAAACAATCATTGTCATTTCAAAAATAACATGTGATCTTCCACGTACAGGATGAAGCATTCGAAAGAGCTGCTGCAAAAATCAAACAGGATCTTAGTGGTGTTCATAAGATTTTGAAAGAGGTGGATGATATCCAGGGAGCTCCTAGTTTTGATAAGCAAATGCATTCCAAATCCACCACAAGCCTTGAAGATTTCCAGGTGATGCACATTTTACCTATAATTGAGCAAGAATCTGCTAAAGGCTAACACGCGGTTTATTTCGTCTAACAGAATCCGTTCATCAGACAGAGTAAGCAGCACTTCGTGAAGGCTATGGGATCGCGAGATCCTGAAGAGCCCCGTGCCTTCACAGATGATGACAGCCATGATGAATCCTTTCAAAAGCAGCAAGAAGTAAGTGTGGTTGAATCGACGCCACCAAATCATGGGGGCGAAAAGAAAAGGGTGGTATTGCAATTATTTAAGAATGACGAGTATGCTTCGTACGATACTGAGAAGAAAAAAAGGAAAAACAAGACTCCATCAGAGTGTACAAATGATTCCGAGGACACGAACAGTAAAAAGAGGAAATCGGCTCTAGCAACTTAAAAAGAGGTCAAAAGTTCCTGAAACCCAGAGGGACCAGCTAGACGTGGTTCGACAGGATTTCGTGGCGTCACTGATCAACACTACAAATCGTCAAAAACAAATGGTCTTAGTTGATGACATTGTCGTGCTATCAAAGCATTTGCAATGCCTTACCCATAAAGATGAATCTGAAGATGGCATATGGTGGGGTGACGAAGTAAGATAGTATTTCACAAATTAGTTTATGAAGTTTTATTTTTGTACAATACAATTAACTTGATTATTGTTGTAGGTGGTTGATGCTGCGATCCAACTCATGCATCTTGATCAACCAATTGACACAAGGGACGGCCAACTGGTTTACATTGAGAGGGTGGCTGGTGTCACTAAGCTCGAAAGAGATGGTAGGATAGACGAGTGCTACGAGGACGCTTTGGCAGGCATTCCTGGAACAACACAAGGCACCACCTACCTGAAACATGATATGGTATTTTAAGCTGACATAGAACAGATTTTTTTATTACTATGCACGTTGATCTAATTATCTGTGCACTCTAGGTTTTCCTACCTACGAATAGTTTAAACACCCACTGGTTCCTTGTGGTCGTAAATCCCAGAAGGAAGGAGATTCAGGTTCTTGATTCACTTTTCCACTGTATGATACCCAGAGAAGTAAATAATGTGGTGAGAATTTCAACATATTTAATTATAAGAAAGGATTTAACATCGTATGTAAGTATTAGTCGTAGGCAAACTTCTCATCCCATTGGGCTTGCAGATACGTGGGATGGAAGCACACCTGAAAGCAGCGATGCGAGTCAATGGGATTGAAAGCAATGCATGGGAAGACATTAACATGACGCAATGGCCAGTACGGAATATTAATATGCCAAAATCCGATGAGAGTCTGTCAACAATATTAGCTTTTGTTTTTGTTTTAGATTGTTAATATGTGAAATGCTGATCTAAACATAAAATGTTGCAGTTGTTGTTGTGCACTGTACATGCTGAAGAACATCGAATTATTTACGGGAGTAAAACTGAGGTTGCAATATGACGAAGTACGTAGAGTAACACCTAAAATTCTGTCATTTTTTGAAATATATGGAACGATACTAACATATCCTTGCATGCAGGCCTACATCGACAAATTCAGAAGAGAGCTACCTGTTGTGCTTGTCGATTCACCCTACAACAAAATGAAATACAGGAGTAGGTTCAAGCAGTACCATGCTAGGCAATCGGATGCAGCTATGGTTGAAGACGACGAGGATGCAAGCAATTAGTCCAGCATTGTGGTTCATTCTTACATGTGTAGTGTACACTTGGGCATAAAGCGATAGAGTAGGGTGTGGTTGGGTTTTAGTCCCGAAGAAGGTTTCCTAGCCATGTTCTTAGTCCATTGCACATGAGTCAAGTTGTAAAACTTCAATAATATTGGTTACTATATTTTGCTTGAAATAAATTTTATCTCTACGGGATCTCGTAGAAATCTATATTTGCTTTTTACTACCATGTGACAGTAATGGTGCCTGGGGCAACCCTAGAAGAATAATGGATTATGATATGTCTATTTTCATACGAGAGAAAAAGGTACGAGCATGAGAATAGCCTCACAACAGAAGTCAAAAATACTGCCTGATTCAACACGCAATCCCAACTATGTCTCGTAGGCAGGCCGCAAATCCAAAAAAATAGAGCATAGGATAACAAGAGTAAAAGCACGTACCATAGGGGGCCTCTGCAGGTGTTGCAACGCTGAATTGAAGAGATCACCTTCAGGAGCACTATGGTGTGGCCAGGGTACATCCATCCTGCCTCATGGAATCACATACCATGTTCTGTCATAGCCCTGCAAAATAGAGGAAAAATTCCTACTTGTACTAACCTTGTCAAGTGTGTGCATGTAACAAATGTTGGACATAAGTAAACACGGAAGAATGAAATGCAACATATGGAAGAATCGAATGCTCATTCCTTTCTCTCTGCTTTTTGCGAGGACCATTACTCTCCCTTTAACAAGGCTAAAACATCATAATAAGACTTAACAGCAATCTTGAAAAGGTGGATATCCCATGTGAATCTAATTTTTCATATAAAGCACATGCCAAGTCTGTTGATCCCAGTCCAGCAATTGCACAAGAAGAAGCGAGCATCTTCAATATTGAGCAACATAAGCTATGAATTGTTTATAGTACATTCAAAAATTAATAGCTTATCATCTCTATTGATCTCCAAATCTCACCTATCAGCCAAATTGAAAGAATACATGTTCAATGCAACGATTGAACGTTCGTATATCATGCTGTCGGGGTTCGACGAATGGGGCTGGCCGTCGAGGCCGGCGGCCGGATTCATCTAGTCCCGAGAACATGATCCATACCTAACCACCTTGCCATCGGACGAGACGCATGGCCAGATCAAAGCTGCACCCATGGCTGAGAAATGATATGTAGAGGATGCAAACAACCAATTGGGGTGTGGGAAAGAGGTTGCCTATAACCTTGTGGCTATAGGCACCCGCATGGAGGACTGGGAGGTGGGATGGCGCCGACTCTTCACCGGCGGCCGCGGGGAGGGTAGTGGGCCTCCTCTCGTGTTCGTTGAAAAGGTGGTGCGAGATCGCGAGGAAATTGGGGTGGTGGAAGGGAGGGGCCGCGACGCGCGGCTAGATCCTGCCGGCAACGAGGGAGGGAGGGGCCGCGACGAGCGGCTAGATCCTGCCGGTGAGGATTAAAACCGTAGTGGCGGCGAGGAATAAACCCTAGTGAACGGGATAAATATTGAACCGAAAATAGCCCTGAAATTCATACCGAGAATACCCTCGAAATATTTGGGAGGGAAAATCAGATCAGTTCGGAATATTTTTTTCTCCTGAAAATGCCCCTCGGGGTCTGATATAATACACATGACATCAGCGTATTACATCGGATCTGGACCATCGAAATCGCTCCGATGGACGGTCAATATCGTCCGTATGCACTGTAAAATGACCCTTATTATTTTTGTATAACAATCTGGATAGAAAATCCTTTGCCAACAGAATGGTTGAGTGCAAGCCTAAAATATGATAAAATCATGGATGGTACTTCCAGTAACATAAATCAAAATATTGTTGCAGAATCATTTCAGTCTGCACTTCTATTCATGATTAATTCCATCAAATATATGTCAACTTAACTAAATGCAAACATGAAATGCGAGATTATAGAGATTCATGCACAATAATATAAAATATGTAAGATGGTAACGGAAGACGTACTCTAGCAAAAGCAGAGGTACAATGATTCTAGTTTCACACCGAAATAGCAATGAATACATGACTATCAGGACGTGAGTAGTACAAAAAAATGAGCATATGAAAAGCAGAGATGATGCCACTTGTGCTGATGTGCATATAAACCTATCGAATTCAGACTAGGTAATAATTGGGAGGTAACTTAGCATTAAGAAAGTACTTGTAAAAATTGTAGATTTGCAGGAAGAACATAGTAGTGACCATTGTTGAAGAAGAAAGAGATCTAATTATTCATACTAAGTATATTGTTTTTAAGACACCAATTTGCATTACTACCTATAAAATAGGAATCCCAGGTTTGTTCAGATGAATGAATGTCCCACCACATATATACTTTAAAAGAACCGAAATCTCCTTAAAAGTTGACTAACATAGAAGACATGCACAAGGAAAATAACTCATTGCACAGGAACAGAGAAGTATTGGAATGGCGATGAGCTCAAATATAAATCTAGAAATTTTAGTGTGTGAAGATTTATATTTTTCTTATCTATTTTCAATGGGAATGTAACATGCACAATTTAGCACATAGTGGCAACTAAAAAATTAGTGATCTAAATTAACTTAGAACTGAAGACACATGTTGCACTTTTAATTAGTTCATGCCTTTAAATGCCCTAGTGAAGAGTGAAAGATCTGATGCACAATATTACTATCTTTTAGAAAATAGCAGTACAAACTATGGGTATAGATATACATAGCCATGATGCATGCATGTAGTACGTGATCCCAGTTTCATCCATATACTTATGTACATGTATTGAAAAGGCGGGAGTACCTGTTGTGAGTATCAAACTATGAACGACATGAACAGAGATGGATGATGGGATGTTGTTGCTACGTTTCTCCAGCAATAAAGCATCAATCTTAGTAGCAGACGCAGAGGTAGTAGTACCTATTGTGTGCCTCCTGTAGCCAGATGTGCTTGCCGCCATCTTGTACATCTAGCTCCTGCAGCATATACGTTGCCATCTCACTATCTGCTGGGATAAGATGGAGAATATCGCTCAGATCTCTAAGACCGTCCACCCAGAGCCCGTAGTCTGGCACCTCCTTGCCTGGCTATAGCCTTGTAAGGTCCGAACTTGTTGGTTTGTCGCCAACGGCGTGCGAGTACACCATGGTGTACAACTCGCCGTGATGCAGCATCACCAGTCGGTGGCAGAGACACTTGGCACAGTGTGCGCAACAACTCATGCTACCCTCCTCCAGCGTGTGGTTGTCGTCCCGTGGGTCCCAGAATAGTTACTCCGTCAGCATGTCAAGTCACACCGGTCCACATAATGGGGACAGATCGTCGTCCATGGTACCACAGCACCATGATGACACAATTTGGTAGATTGTTTCCGAACACCATGTTGCTTCCACATAGTTTCTCTGGCGAGAAGGCTGGTTGGGTAGACCTGAACACATAGGTACACAACCTACCTGATCAAACATCCACTCGATTGATATTTGTAGATTAATTTTACTAATAATTCCGTTAGATCATGGAGCAAAAAGAGGAGGACCTAGAACCAATCTGATAGAAATAGAAAGGAGGATAACATCATGACATGGAGAGAAAGAAGAGAGAGAATGACAGATTGATTATGATACTACCTCAAAATCCCTCCTTGTGGTACACCCTCTGCATGCTGACTCATCTCCACCAATCTGGAGATAATCACTCCATGCTTTTCACCATCCATGACTCTCTCTCTCCGAATAGGCTTGGGCATGACGTACGCCTTGGTTCCGCGGCCGAGGCACTGCTGATAGTCTCGCACCTGACCCCAGTGGAGTGCCAACTTCTCCCACACCGTCCCTGTTATCTTTTTCATCCTGGTCAGCCTGCATCGACAGGAGAGCCCATGTCACGCATCAAAACATCTTCATCATGCGCACTTCTGGCCGGCAGCGCATGGGCGGTTGAACGGCAACCGGAGGCGGCGCGTGCGGTGGTTTTTCGTGGGGAAGTCGCAGAGAGACTTGTGCTTTTTAGATACCGAGGGAATTGTTTGTGGGGATATAATTGGGAGAAAAATACGGGATTCTTTTTGTGGATAGCCACGTGATGTCCCACGTTTGAAGAGGTCCGATTTCCCAACGTTTTTTCTCTTTCCTTTTGGTTTTCTATATAGAGGTTATAGATCGTAAACATGCAAAGTTAAAAAAATAGATGTTAACCGTAAGTTTAAGAAGAGGGTCCAATTTTCCAGCATTTTTTTCTTTCCTTTTGGTTTTCTATAGAGATTACGATCGTATATATGCAGGTCTCTCACCACGGTTAATTATTTGATCTTAACCGTAGGTTTAAGATCCAAAGGTTAATTTTACGAGTTTTCTGAGAATTAACATGGAGGCTCGATTAGTGCTTCCAATTAGTAAATATAAGATATAAGATAAGATGGAGTGTTCGAGTCTACCACCAGTTGTTGCAAAATGGATCTTAGTCTCACCGAGATGGCCTGGCCAAGTTTCTGTAATGAAGTCGCTTCATTTCAGAATCATCGAAATGAATCGATCGGAATTTTTGAAATGTGGTCTTGCCCTAGCCATTGCACTTCAGTTGTGCCGAGTCATTCTGTTCGGTGTCACGGAAAAGCCTAACGGTCAACTCTTTATGAAGGAAGAAACCAGCGAAGCCACTCCTGTGAGTATTCGTCCCGTCCCACTCTTTATGGGGTTTTTCAAGTCTTTAGAGTATGAATGTAGTAATGAAGCCGAGACCCTAGTTTGTTCAGCTATTGTGGACTTCAGATTTGGAGTAGCACATATCTGTCGAAATCTTTCATCATTTATGTAAACGGTTGATTGATCATACATTGAGTACTATTTAGCTGGAATTAACCGATGCAAGTCGAAGAAGGACTGGTCGGTGCTGCCAGCTGATACGTCTCTATCGTATATATAATTTTTTATTGTTCCATGCCAATATTCTATAACTTTTACTTACTTTTGGCAACTTTTTATACTATTTTTGGAACTAACGTATTGATCCAGTGCCCAGTGCCAGTTCTTGTTTGTTGCATGTTTTTTGTTTCGCAGAAAATCCATATCAAACAGAGTCCAAACGAGATAAAAACTTACGGATATTTTTTTGGAATATATGTGATTTTTTGGAATAAGAATCAATGCGAGATGATGCCCGAGGGGGCCACAAGGTAGGGGGGCGCACCCCAGGGGGTGGCGTGCCCTAGACCCTTGTGGCCACCCCATAAGGCGGTTGGTGCCCTTCTTTCGCCGCAAGAAATACAATATCCGTATACAAATCGTGTTAATATTTCAGCCCAATCGGAGTTACGGATCTCCGGAAATTTAAGAAACAGTGAAAGGCCAGAATCTGAGAGCACAGAAACAGAAGGAGACAGAGAGACAGATCCAATCTCGGAGGGGCTCCCGCCCCTCCGCCTCCATGTAGGCGATGGACCAGAGGGGCAACCCTTCTCCCATCTAGGGGGGAGGTCAAGGAAAAAGAAGAAGGATGGGGGCTCTCTCCCCCTCTCTCCTGGTGGCGTTGTAATGCCGCCGGGGCCATCATCGTGTGACGGCGATCGACACCAACACCTCTGTCATCTTCACCAACATCTTCATCACCTTCCCCCATCTATCTACAGCGGTCCACTCTCCCGCAACCCGATGTACCCTCTACTTGAACATGGTGCTTTATGCTTCATATTATTATCCAATGATGTGTTGCCATCTTATGATGTCTGAGTAGATTTTCTTTGTACTATCGGTAATTGGTGAATTGCTATGATTGGTTTAATTTGCTTGTGGTTATGTTGATGTCCTTTGGTGCCCATCATATGAGCGCACACGTGGATCACAGCATAGGGTTAGTTGTATGTTGATAAGACTATGTATTGGAGGGCAAGAGTGATATAAGCTTCAACCTAGCATAGAAATTGATGCATACGGGAGTGAAGGGGGACCAATATATCTTAATGCTATGGTTGGGTTTTACCTTAATGAAGTTAGTAGTTGCGGATGCTTGCTAATAGTTCCAATCAGAAGTGCATAGAATTCCAAGTCAGGGATGACATGCTAGCAGTGGCCTCTCCCACATAAAACTTGCTATTGGTCTAGTAACGTAGTCAATTGCTTAGGGACAATTTCGCAATCCCTACTACCACTTCTCCACACTCGCTATACTAACTTTATTTGCTTCTTTACCTAAGCAGCCCCTAGTTTTTATTTACGTGCTCTTTATACTCTTGCAAACCTATCCCACAACACCTACAAAGTACTTCTAATTTTATACTTGTTCTAGGAAAAGCAAACATCAAGCGTGCATAGAGTTGTATCGGTGGTCGATAGAACTTTAGGGAATATTTGTTCTACCTTTAGCTCCTCGTTGGGTTCAACACTATTACTTATCGAAAGAGGATACAATTGATCACCTATACTTGTGGGTTATCAAGACCTTTTTCTGGCGCCGTTGCCAGGGAGCAATAGCGTGGGGTGAATATTCTCATGTGTGCTTGTTTGCTTTATCACTAAGTAGATTTTATTTGCCTTTATAAGTTGTTCTCTATCTTTAGTTATGGATATGGAACACGAAATACCAAAAAAAATTAGGTGTACTTGCTACTCATGGAGATGGGGAACCTCCTAAAACCCTCGATGCTCATTATGTGAAAGATATTATGTACTACTTTAATAATCCTGAGAAAACCCCATTCAATTATATGATGGGAGAGACGTTGGATCAACATGAATACTTTAGGAATTATTGCTTGACACAAAAATGGAAACTATTATGGGATCAAATTTATATGTTGCGTTGATATGCTCGGCAACTATGTTTGAGATATGATTATACTTGTTGCTCTAGGATGAAGGCTCCACACCTTCCCTTTTCATGCAAATTTAATGATAATGAAACCTTATCTTCTTATGCTAATGGTATATATGATTACTATGATGTTTAACAAATTGAAGAATTTGTTGCTTTTAAGGGTGCTTACGAAATTGAATCTTTGTTTGAAAAGTATGAACCTTTTGATGATGATGTTTATAGGCCTGAAAATTTTGCTATATTCAAATATTTCTATGAGAATTATGAATATAATTTCGATATTGATGTGTTTATTGAGAAAGTCTCCGCTGTCCAAGAAGAGACAAATATTTTGTAGGAAATTATGGAAGAAGAAATTGATGACACTGAGCTCATTAGATGAAAAAGACAACTAGGAGAGCGAAGAACAAAAGGAGGAAGAGCAGATTAGCTACATTTTCCCACCTTCTAATGAGATTAACTCTTTAACTCATACATTGTTTAATTTCCCTTCGTTCTTACCGAAGGACGATTGCTATGATCCCTTTGATTCGTTTGAAATATCCCTTTTGATGAACTTGATGTTTCCTATGCTTGTGGCCATGATGCCAATATGAATTATGCTTATGGAGATAAACTTTCTATCGTTCCTTATCTTAAGAATGAAATTGTTGCTATTGCACCCACACATGATAGTCCTATTATCTTTTTGAATTCTCCCAACTACACTATATCGGAGAAGTTTGCTCTTATTAAGGATTATATCAATGGGTTACGTCTTACTACTACACATGATGATTTTGATGAATATAATATGCATGTGCTTACTGCTCCTACTTGCAATTATTATGAGAGAGGAACTACATCTCCGTCTCTCTATGTTTCCATTACGATAAAATTGCAAGAAATTGCTATACTATGTATTGGCCTTTACTCGATGTGCATGAATTGTTCTTTATGACATGTCGGTGCATAGAAAGAGAGTTAGACTTCGTTGTTGCATGATATATATTAATTTGTGCTCACTACTAAATCATAAATCATCGTTAATTAAAATTGGCTTTGATATACCTTGGGATCCGGGTGGATCCATTACTTGAGCACTATATGCCTAGCTTAATGGCTTTAAAGAAAGAGTTGCCAGGGAGACAACCCAGAAGTTTTAGAGAGTCATTTTATTTTGTTGTGTTCTTTTAAAAAGTTTAAAAACAAAAAAAAAGAGGGGAACCTAAAAACCTTTTCAAAAAGAGAAGCAATTGGAAGGTTATGCATTGGAGAAGTGAGGGTCGACCTTGAACACTTGTGTTCATTCTCATGGAAACAATGTAGATTTTTTCATGGAAATTTCTCACAAAATAATTTTCCCATTGTACAAATCCATTGTATTATACAAATAATGTGCCAAGAATTGCCTTTAGGATGATTAGATTGCTTGTTTGGTTTGTGCGGTGCAAAAACAGAAACTTCGGCTATAGTGCGTGATTTTACATTCTTTGCTGGAAAGTCAAATGCTTCTGAAACTTTTTGGACAGTACTTCCATACGAATTTGTTATTTTTTCCTAATTTTTCAGAATTTTTAGAAGTACAAAAGTATGGTTAATGTTCAGATTACTACAAACTGTCATGTTATCACAGATTGTTGTTATAGTTTCATTATTTGCTTATGTTTGAAATCTTGTTGAGCCTCTTTGACTAGGGGCCATAGAATTTTGATAGAATACATTGGGTAATGTTTGATTATAATTATACAATAATGCTAGGGTAGTACATTATGGGATTTGAAGTTGTATGTACTAACCCCTCTAATAAAAAAAGTTTTGTTAAGTTTTGTGTGGATGAAGTTTCCGAAGATCGATGATGTATAGATATGAGAAGAATGAGGAGAGACAAGAGCTCAAGCTTGGGGATGCCCAAGGCACCCCAAGTATATATTCAAGGAGACTCAAGCGTCTAAGCTTGGGGATGCCCCGGAAGGCATCCCATCTTTATTCGACAATTATCGGAATGTTTAGGTTTTTGTTTTGTTCACATGATATGCGTAAATCTTGGAGTGTCGTGTGCTTTTTATTTTTCTTTTAATAAATGCACCATGCTGGTATGAGATACCCTTGGTTGATTTATAGAATGCTCTTTGCACTTCACTTATATCTTTTGAGTATGGCTTTATAGAATGCTTCATGTGCTTCACTTATATCATTTGAAGTTTGGATTGTCTGTTTCTCTACACATGAAAAACCTGAAGGAAATATGCCCTAGAGGCAATAATAATGTTATTATTTTATTTCCTTATATCATGATAAATGTTTATTATTCATGCTAGAATTGTATTATCCGGAAACATAATACTTGTGTGAATACATAGACAAACTAAACGTCACTAGTATGCCTCTACTTGACTAGCTCGTTAATCAAAGATGGTTATGTTTCCTAACCATAGACATGTGTTATCATTTGATTAACGGGATCACATTATTAGGAGAATGATGTGATTGACATGACCCATTCCATTAGCTTAGCACCCGATCGTTTAGTACGTTGCTATTGCTTTCTTCATGACTTATACATGTTCCTATGACTATGAGATTATGCAACTCCCGTTTGCCGGAGGAACACTTTGTGTGCTACCAAACGTCACAACGTAACTGGGTGATTATAAAGGAGCTCTACAAGTGTCTCCAAAGGTAAATGTTGGGTTGGCGTATTTCAAGATTAGGATTTATCACTCCGATTGTCGAAGAGGTATCTCTAGGCCCTCTCGGTAATGCACATCACATAAGCCTTGCAAGCATTGCAACTAATGAGTTAGTTGCGAGATGATGTATTACGAAACGAGTAAAGAGACTTGCCGGTAACGATATTGAACTAGGTATTGAGATACCGGCGATCGAATCTCGGGCAAGTAACATACCGATGACAAAGGGAACAACGTATGTTGTTATGCGGTCTGACCGATAAAGATCTTCGTAGAATATGTGGGAGCCAATATGAGCATCCAGGTTCTGCTATTGGTTATTGACCGGAGACATGTCTCGGTCATGTCTACATTATTCTCCAACCCGTATGGTCCGCACGCTTAAGGTTTCGATGACAGTTATATTATCAGTTTATGAGTTTTGATGTACCAAAGTTAGTTCGGAGTCCTGGATGTGATCACGGACATAACGAGGAGTCTCGAAATGGTCGAGACATAAAGATTGATATATTGGACGGCTATATTCGGACACCGGAAGTGTTTCGGGTGATTTCGGAGAAAACCGGAGTACCGGAGGGTTACCGGACCCCCCCCCCCCCGGAGAAGTAATGGGCCATATGGGCCTTAGTGGAGAGAGAGAGAATGGCAGCCAAGGTGGGCCACGCGCCTCCTCCCCCTTGGTCCGAGTTGGACTAGGAGAAGGGGGGCGGCGCACTCCTCCATGGCGCGCCAATAGGGCCGGCCGGCCTCCTCCCCTTGCTCCTTTATATACGGGGGCATGGGCACCCCTAGACACACAAGTTGATCCTCGTGATCGTTTTCTTAGCCGTGTGCGGTGCCCCCTTCCACCATACTCCTCGATAATATTGTAGCGGTGCTTAGGCGAAGCCCTACGACGGTAGAACATCAAGATCGTCACCACGCCGTCGTGCTGACGAAACTCTTCCCCGACACTGTGCTGGATCAGAGTCCGGGGATCGTCATCAAGCTGAACGTGTGCTAAAACTCGAAGGTGTCGTAGTTTTGGCGCTTGATCGGTCGGGCTGTGAAGACGTATGACTACATCAACCGCGTTGTCATAACGCTTCTGCTGTAGGTCTACGAGGGTACGTAGATCACACTCTCCCCTCTCGTTGCTATGCATCACCATGATCTTGCGTGTGCGTTGGAAATTTTTTGAAATTACTACATTCCCCAACAGTGGTATCAGAGCCAGGTTTTATGTGTTGATGTTATATGCACGAGTAGAACACAAATGAGTTCTGGGCGATATAAGTCATACTGCTTACCAGCATGTCATACTTTGGTTCGGCGGTATTGTTGGACGAAGCGGCCCGGACCGACATTACGCGTACGCTTACGCGAGACTAGTTCTCCCGATGTGCTTTGCACAAAGGTGGCTAGCGGGTGACAGTTTCTCCAACTTTAGTTGAACCAAGTATGGCTACGCCCGATCCTTGCGAAGGTTAAAACAGCACCAACTTGACAAACTATCGTTGTGGTTTTGATGCGTAGGTAAGATTGGTTCTTACTTAAGCCCGTAGCAGCCACGTAAAACTTGCAACAACAAACTAGAGGATGTTTAACTTGTTTTTGCAGGGCATGTTGTGATGTGATATGGTCAAGACATGATGCTAAATTTTATTGTATGAGATGATCATGTTTTGTAACCAAGTTATCGGCAACTGGCAGGAGCCATATGGTTGTCGCTTTATTGTATGCAATGCAACTGCGCTATAATGCTTTACTTTATCACTAAACGGTAGTGATAGTCGTGGAAGCATAAGATTGGCGAGACGACGACAATGCTACGATGGTGATCAAGGTGTCGCGCCGGTGACGATGGTGATCATGAAGGAGCTTCAAAGATGGAGATCACAAGCACAAGATGATGATGGCCATATCATATCACTTATATTGATTGCATGTGATGTTTATCTTTTATGCATCTTATCTTGCTTTGTTTGACGGTAGCATTTTAAGATGATCTCTCACTAATTATCAAGAAGTGTTCTCCCTGAGTATGCACCGTTGCGAAAGTTCTTCGTGCTGAGACACCACGTGATGATCGGGTGTGATAGGCTCTACGTTCAAATAAAACGGGTGCAAAATAGTTGCACACGCGGAATACTCAGGTTATACTTGACGAGCCAAGCATATACAGATATGGCCTCGGAACACGGAGACCGAAAGGTCGAGCATGAATCATATAGTAGATATGATCAACATAGTGATGTTCACCAATGAAACTACTCCATCTCACATGATGATCGGACATGGTTTAGTTGATTTGGATCACGTGATCACTTAGAGGATTAGAAGGATGTCTATCTAAGTGGGAGTTCTTAAGTAATATGATTAATTGAACTTTAATTTATCATGTACTTAGTCCTGGTAGTATTAGCATATCTATGTCGTAGATCAATATCTCGCGTTGTTGCTTTCATATGTATATTTTGATATGTTCCTAGAGAAACTTGTGTTGAAAGATGTTAGTAGCAATGTTGCGGATTCGATCCGTGATCTGAGGTTTATCCTCATTGCTGCACAGAAGAATTATGTCCTTGATGCACCGTTAGGTGATGGACCTATTGCAGGAGCAGATGCAGACGTTATGAACGTTTGGCTAGCTCAATATGATGACTACTTGATAGTTTAGTGCACCATGCTTAACAGCTTAGAATCGGGACTTCAAAGACGTTTTGAACGTCATGGACCATATGAGATGTTCCAGGAGTTGAAGTTAATATTTCAAGCAAATACCCGAGTTGAGAGATATGAAGTCTCCAACAAGTTCTATAGCTAAAAGATGGAGGAGAATCGCTCAACTAGTGAGCATGTGCTCAGATTGTCTGGGTACTACAATCGCTTGAATCAAGTGGGAGTTAATCTTCCAGATAAAATAGTAATTGACAGAATTCTCTAGTCACCATCACCAAGTTAGTAGAACTTCGTGATGAACTATGATATGCAAGGGATAACGGAAACGATTCCCAAGCTCTTCGTAATGCTGAAATTGACGAAGGTAGAAATCGAGAAAAACATCAAGTGTTGATAATAGACAAGACCACTAGTTTCAAGAAAAGGGCAAAGGAAAAAAGGGGAACTTAAAGAAGAACAACAAGCAAGTTGCTTCTCAAGTGAAGAAGCCCAAGTCTGGTCCTAAGCCTGAGACTAAGTGCTTCTACTGCAAAGGGACTGGTCACTGGAAGCGGAACTACCCCAAGTGATTGGCGGATAAGAAGGATGGCAAAGTGAACATAAGTATATTTGATATACATGTTATTGATGTGTACTTTACTAGTGTTTATAGCAGCCCCTCAGTATTTGATACTAGTTCAGTTGCTAAGATTAGTAACTCAAAACGGGAGTTGCAGAATAAACAGAGACTAGTTAAGGGTGAAGTGACTATGTGTGTTGGAAGTGGTTCCAAGATTGATATGATCATCATCGCACACTCCCTATACTTTCGGGATTAGTGTTGAACCTAAATAAGTGTTATTTGGTGTTTGCGTTGAGCATGAATATGATTTGATCATGTTTATTGTAATACGGTTATTCATTTAAGTGAGAGAATAAATTGTTGTTCTGTTTACATGAATAAAACCTTATATGGTTACACACCCAATGAAAATAGTTCATTGGATCTCGATCATAGTGATACACATATTCATAATATTGAAACCAAAAGATGCGAAGTTAATAATGATAGTGCAACTTATTTGTGGCACTGCCGTTTAGGTCATATTGGTGTAAAGCACATGAAGAAACTCCATGATGATGGGATTTTGGAATCACTTGATTATGAATCACTTGGTGCTTGCGAACCATGCCTTATGGGCAAGATGACTAAGACTCCGTTCTCCGGAACAATGGAGCGAGCAACTGACTTATTGGAAATAATACATACAGATGTATGTGATCCGATGAGTGTTAAGGCTCGCTGCGGGTATCATTATTTTCTGACCTTCACCGATGATTTAAGCAGATATGGGTATATCTACTTGATGAAACACAAGTCTAAAACATTTGAAAAGTTCAAAGAATTTCATAGTGAAGTGGAGAATCATCGTAACAAGAAAATAAAAGTTTCTATGATATGATCGCAGAGGTAAAATATTTGAGTTGCGACTTTGGTCTTCAATTAAAACAATGTGGAATAGTTTCACAAATTCGTGCCACTTGGAACACCACAGCATAATGGTGTGTCCGAACATCATAACCGTACTTTATTGGATATTGTACAATCTATGATGTTTCTTACTGATTTACCACTATCGTTTTGGGGTCATGCATTAAAGACAGCTGCATTCACATTAAAAAGGGGCACCATCTAAGTCCGTTGAGACGACACAATATGAACTGTGGTTTGGAAAGAAACCAAAGTTGCCATTTCTTAAAGTTTGGGGTTGCGATGCTTATGTGGAAAAGTTTCATCCTGATAAGCTCAAACTCAAATCGGAGAAATGTGTCTTCATAGGATACCCAAAGGAGAAAGTTGGGTACACCTTCTATCACAGATCCTAAGGCAAGACATTCGTTGCTAAGAATGGATCCTTTCTAGAGAAGGAGTTTCTCTCGAAAGAAGTGAGTGGGAGGAAAGTAGAACTTGATAAGGTAACTGTACCTGCTCCCTTATTGGAAAGTAGTTCATCACAGAAATCTGTTCCCGTGACTACTACACCAATTAGTGAGGAAGCTAATGATGATGATCATGTAACTTCAGATTAAGTTACTACCAAATCTCGTATGTAAATCAGAGTGAGATCCGCACCAGAGTGGTACGGTAATCCTGTTCTGGAAGTCATGTTACTAGACCATGACAAACTTGCGAACTATGAGGAAGCGATGATGAGCCCAGATTCCGCGAACTGGTTTGAGGCCATGAAATCTGAGATAGGATCCATATATGAGAACAAAGTATGGACTTTGGTTGACTTGCCCGATGATCGGCAAGCCATTGAGATTAAATGGATCTTCAAGAGGAAGACGGACGCTGATAGTAGTGTTACTATCTACAAAGCTAGACTTGTCGAAAAAAAATTTGACAAAGTTCAAGGTGTTGACTATGATGAAGTTTCTCACTCGTATCTATGCTTAAGTCTGTCTGAATCATGTTAGCAATTGCTGCATTTTATGAAATCTGGCAAATGGATAAACAAAACTGCATTCCTTAATGGATTTATTAAAGAAGAGTTGTATACGATGCAACTAGAAGGTTTTGTCGATCCTAAAGGTGTTAACTAAATATGCAAGCTCCAGCGATTCATCTATGGACTGGTGCAAGCATCTCGGAGTTGGAATATACACTTTGATAAGTTGATCAAAGCATATAGTTTTATACAGACTTGCGGTGAAGCCTGTATTTACAAGAAAGTGAGTGGGAGCACTACAGCATTCCTGATAAGCATATGTGAATGACATATTGTTGATCGGAAATAATGTAGAATTATTCTGCAAAGCATAAAGGAGTGTTTGAAAGGATTTTTTTCAAAGAAAACCTCGATGAAGCTGCTTACATATTGAGCATCAAGATCTATAGAGATAGATCAAGACGCTTGATAAGTTTTTCAATGAGTACATACCTTGACAAGATTTTGAAGTAGTTCAAAATGGAACAGTCAAAGAAAGAGTTCTTGCCTGTGTTACAAGGTGTGAAATTCAGTAAGACTCAAAACCCGACCACGGCAGAAGATAGAAAGAGAATGAAAGTCATTCCCTATGCCTCAGCCATAGGTTCTATAAAGTATGCCATCCTGTGTACCAGATCTATTGTATACCCTACACTGATGTTGGCAAGGAAGTACAATAGTGATCTAGGAGTAGATCACTGGACAGTGGTCAAAATTATCCTTAGTGGAATAAGGATATGTTTCTTGATTATGGAGGTGACAAAAGGTTCGTCGTAAAAGGTTACGTCGATGAAAACTTTGACACTGATCCAGATGATTCTAAGTCTCAATCTAGATGCATATTGAAAGTGGGAGCAATTAGCTAAAGTAGCTCCATGCAGAGCATTGTTGACATAGAAATTTGCAAAATACATACGGATCTGAATATGGCAGACCCGTTGACTAAACTTCTCTCACATGCAAAACATGATCACACCTTAGTACTCTTTGGGTGTTAATCACATAGCGATGTGAACTAGATTATTGACTCTAGTAAACCCTTTGAGTGTTGGTCACATAATGATGTGAACTATTGGTGTTAAATCACATGGCAATGTGAACTAGATTATTGACTCTAGTGCAAGTGGGAGACTGAAGGAAATATGCCCTATAGGCAATAATAATGTTATTATTTTATTTCCTTATATCATGATAAATGTTTATTATTCATGCTAGAATTGTATTATCCGGAAACATAATACTTGTGTGAATACATAGACAAACTAAACGTCACTAGTATGCCTCTACTTGACTAGCTCGTTAATCAAAGATGGTTATGTTTCCTAACCATAGACATGTGTTATCATTTGATTAATGGGATCACATTATTAGGAGAATGATGCGATTGACATGACCCATTCCATTAGCTTAGCACCCGATCGTTTAGTATGTTGCTATTGCTTTCTTCATGACTTATACATGTTCCTATGACTATGAGATTATGCAACTCTCGTTTGCCGGAGGAACACTTTGTGTGCTACCAAACGTCACAACGTAACTGGGTGATTAATAAGGAGCTCTACAGGTGTCTCCAAAGGTAAATGTTGGGTTGGCATATTTCAAGATTAGGATTTGTCACTCCAATTGTCGGAGAGGTATCTCTGGGCCCTCTCGGTAATGCACATCACATAAGCCTTGCAAGCATTGCAACTAATGAGTTAGTTGCGAGATGATGTATTACGAAATGATTAAAGAGACTTGCCGGTAACGAGATTGAACTAGGTATTGAGATACCGATGATCGAATCTCGAGCAAGTAACATTCCGATGACAAAGGGAACAACGTATGTTGTTATGCCGTCTGACCGATAAAGTTCTTCGTAGAATATGTGGGATCCAATATGAGCATCCAGGTTCCGCTATTGGTTATTGACCGAAGACATGTCTCGGTCATGTCTACATTGTTCTCGAACCCGTAGGGTCCGCACGCTTAAGGTTTCGATGACAGTTATATTATGAGTTTATGAGTATTGATGTACCGAAGTTAGTTCGGAGTGCCGGATGTGATCACGGACATAACGAGGAGTCTCGAAATGGTCGAGACATAAAGATTGATATATTGGACGGCTATATTCGGACACCGGAAGTGTTTCGGGTGATTTCGGAGAAAACCGGAGTACCGGAGGGTTACCGGAACCCCCCGGGAGAAGTAATGGGCCATATGGGCCTTAGTGGAGAGAGAGAAGGGCGGCCAAGGTGGGCCGCACACCTCCTCCCCCCTTGGTCCGAATTGGACTAGGAGAAGGGGGGCGGCGCCCCCCTTTCCTTCTCCCTCCCCACTTCCTTTCCCCCTCCTAGTAGGAGTCCTACTCCTACTAGGAGGAGGACTCCTCCTTGGCACGCCAATAGAGCCGGCCGGCCTCCTCCCCTTGCTCCTTTATATACGGGGGCAGGGGGCACCCCTAGACACACAAGTTGATCCTCGTGATCGTTTTATTAGCCGTGTGCGGTGCCCCCTTCCACCATACTCCTCGATAATATTGTAGCGGTGCTTAGGCGAAGCCCTGCGACGGTAGAACATCAAGATCGTCACCAGGCCGTTGTGCTGACGGAACTCTTCCCCGGCACTTTGCTGGATCGGAGTCCGGGGATCGTCATCGAGCTGAACGTGTGCTAAAACTTGGAGGTGTCGTAGTTTCGGTGCTTGATCGGTCGGGCTGTGAACACGTACGACTACATCAACCGCGTTGTCATAACGCTTCCGCTGTAGGTTTACGAGGGTACATAGATCACACTCTCCCCTCTCGTTGCTATGCATCACCATGATCTTGCGTGTGCATAGGAAATTTTTTGAAATTACTACATTCCCCAACAAAACTGCCATTTGTAGAATGCCCCTTTGCTTCACTTATATTTGTTAGAGCGTGGGCATATCTTTTGTAGAAAGAATTAAAACTCTCTTGCTTCACTTATATCTATTTAGAGAGTTGATAGGAATTGGTCATTCACATGGTTAGTCATAATATCCTAAATAAAACTTGTAGATCGCTGAATATGATATGTTTGATTCCTTGCAATAGTTTTGCGATATAAAGATGCTAATATGTGGGAGGTACTTAAATGATTGGTGTTTAGTAAGAATATTGGTGTTAAGGTTTGTGATTGCCGAAGCATAAATGTATAGTCTCTCGTTATGTCGAGAAGTTGGAGCACAATTTATCCTTGATTGTCTATCTTTGTGTGAAGGTCGGGGCGCGCGATGGTTAACTCCTACCAACCTCTCCCCTAGGAGCATGCGTAGTAGTACTTTGCTCCGAGGTCTAATAAATTTTTTGCAATAAGTATGTGAGTTATTTATGACTAATATTGAGTCCATGGATTATACACATTCTCACCCTTCCACCTTGCTAGCCACTCTAGTCCCATGCAACTTTCGCCGGTGCATCAAACCCACCATATACCCTTCCTCAAAACAGCCACCATACCTACCTATTATGGCATTTCCATAGCCATTCCGGGATATATTGCCATGCAACTTCCATCATCATCATATACATGACTTCACCGTTTGTCGTCATATTGCTTTGCATGATTGTAGGATAGCTAGCATGATGTTTTCATGGATTGTCTGTTTGATGTCATTGCTACGCTAGATCATTGTACATCCCGGTACACCGCCAGAGGCATTCATATAGAGTCATACTTTGTTCTAGATATCAAGTTGTAATATTGAGTTGTAAGTAAATAAAAGTGTGATGGTCATCATTATTAGAGCATTGCCCCATGTGAGGAAGAAAAGAGGCCAATGAAGCCTAAATAAAAAAAGGGGTTGCTGCTATCTTATTACCAGTAGCGTGGTTTACGACCGGTGCTACTGCTAAGCCGCAGCATATACCAACTTTTCCCTCCCCCTCCCCCTCCCCCTCCCCCATCCTCTCTTCCTTACTTTCCCCTACATCCCACCTCCTATCTCCGTCACTTTGCTTCTTCCTCACTACTTCTCCCCCCATTACTCTCCTTCTTCTACCTACCTTTATCTCTCTTTATTACTCCTAGCTAACTACACCACCTCCATTAATGCATCTCCTTTCTATTTTTCCTCCCCCCTCCACTAGTTGAAGTTGTCTCCTCCCAAATTAGCTAGCTAGGTAGATGTACCATTTAGTGAAGTGACCTATGTACCCCCTAACTAGATCTAGCCTTGTCAAGAAGAGCTTTGTCAACTTTTGATCTCCCTACTACATCATCATCTCCACTACATGTGCTTGATCTCGAGAGATATGTGATTAAAAATTCATGTTTTTGCAAGAATGGAAATATGTGAATGTGTGTGCGATATGACATAATCAGGCGATGTGATGGACATTGTGTGTGTGGCATGAGTTGACATCGAATTGTGCTTGTGAGTTGCCTATGTTTTTCCAAAATGTCGATTTATTTCTGTTTTGGCGAATTCCGGGCAAACTCTAGATCTATATGTTCTATTTTTAGGGAAGGTCATGCCAAATTTTTGTATGACTCTGATGCATGCACGCATTTTTATAATCAATTTGTTTATTATTACCATGCAGGCGTTCATTATGGTTAGTGGAACTATGGTGGACAGGTGGTCGCGGTCGGCGCTGTAGGACCTGAAACAAAATAACCTGACAGAGGTCTTATGTCCGTGTCGAAGATGCAAAGGAATAGTTTGGATCGACCCCTATGACGATGGTCGTGTCGAAGCACACCTTCTCATGACTAGTTTCATGGATGGCTATACTCGGTGGATAATTGAAGATGTTGAGGACGCCGACGGGGCAGGCAATGACAACACGGGGCAAGACGAAGAGATGATCGATAATGGCGGCGGGGAAGAGGCCGGCATGGCAGCGGAGAAGGGACCGGACATGGCGGAGGAGAAGGACCAGACATGGCGGCGGAGAAGGGGCCGGACATGGCGGCAGAGAGAACGCGGACTCCATGCTGCTGAGTTCGTCCGTACTAAGTTCAATTGTGCGGAACCCTCATGTTCAAAGCACTGCTTCGCAAGGAGACAAGTAATGAGAGAGCTTCTTCTAGAGAGGAGGCTAAGTAGCAACAACTGGTGGTAGACTCGAACACTAGGGGGAATCCTGAGGTGACCGCTTGAGTTTCACGCTCCAACTCCTGAAGACGAAGGCTAAAAACAAATGGACCGACACAAGCCTCGATGAGCATCTCAAGTACCTAAAGGATGTTCTTCCCGCGGGGAATCTATGTGCTACTAGTGTGGATGAGGCCAAGAAGATCGTGTGCCCTCTTGATCTGCCACACGTTAGATACCATGCATGCATTAACGATTGCATAATTTATCGGAAGGAGCACGCAAAAAAACAAGTTGTCCGTTGTGCAATGCTTCTCGATACAAGAAGGTCAGGAAGAAATCTCCCCAGAAAGTTGTATGGCACTTACAGATCACTCCCTGTCTCCAGCGGTATTTTGTAGATCCCAAGGAAGCAAAGATCATGCGCTAGCACGCAGAGATGAAGAAGTCCAACGATGGAGATGATCCGAAGCTGATACACGTCAAGGATGGAATCCAATGGAGAGCGTTGAACGGCTTTTATCGGTATTTCAAATGTGATGCAAGGAACATCGTGCTCGGCGCGTGTACCGATGGCATGAATCCGTTTGGCAACCAGAACACCAACCATAGCACATGGCCCGTGTTTGTATGGATGTACAACCTCCCCCCTGGTTGTGCATGAAATCGAAGTACATTCACATGAGCATGCTGATTCAAGGGCCGAGACAAGCGGGGAATAATAATAATTTGTATCTGGGGCTACTTCAAGAGGAGTTAGACACGTTATGGAAAACACCGGCCAAGACATGGGACGCCAGCAAAGATGAGTATTTCTACATGAGAGCCATGCTGATCACGACGATGCACGACTATCTCAGTTACGAATATGTCGCAGGCCAGGTGTGCCATGGATATTGTGGATGCACGCGATGCATGCATGATACGACGTCTTAGCAACTAACGTCAAGGAAAGATGGCGGCTCTAGGAAAATCGTGTACATGGGGCATCGAAGATGGCTCTAGAAGGACGGCCCGTGGAGATCTATTCAATGTTCACACTGAGCATCAAGGACCTCCATGTAAGCGGAGCGGCGCCAAAATCGATGAGCTGTTGAAAACTGGGAATAGTGCCCCGCGCCGGGAAACACGATGAAAAAGGCGCCGGACCCGCTGCGGAAGGTATGGAAGACGAGGTCTATGTTCTGGGACATGGAGAAAGTATCGCTCTAGCTTGGGGGAGGCTTAAGAGAATGTTATATTCATGCCCAATTCATGAGCTCTTATTATTCAAAAATTTTATGCTTGGCTTTCTTGTAATGATCAATCCATGATTGATACTTCTTGTGTTGGTTCTTTCATGAAGAAGACTATTGAATTCAGGTGGGATCTCTTAGAAAGAATTAAATGCAACTCTCAAGATTGGGAACTCGACGAAGGTAAAGAGTCAGGTATTAAGCTTAAGTTTGATTGTGTTAAATCTTTTATGAACACCGATGCTTTTCAAAAGTTTAGCACTAAGTATGGACTTGACTCTGAGATAGTAGCCTCCTTTTGTGAATCTTTTGATACTCATATTGATCTCCCTAAAAGATATGGTATAAATAGCATCCCCCTATTAAAGAATAAATCAAAGAACCAGTAGTTCCTAAAGAAGAAACTATCATTTACAATGTTGACCAGTTGTTCCTACTGCTTGCATTGGCAAACCACCTTTTCCTGTTAAGATAAAGGAGCATGATATGGTTTCAATTGTGGCTCACAGAAATAATATTAAAGCACCTAAACCCCCCGAGCAAATTAAAGTAGAACCTAGTGTTGATATGGTTAAAGATCTCTTGGTCGATAATGTTGATGGGCGTGTTATTTACTTCATCGGTGAAGTAGCAAGAATTGCTAAACCCGGTACAAAATACAAACATAGACATGTTGTAGGCATGCATGTTGTCTCGGTTAAAATAGGAGATGATTGTTATCATGGTTTATGTGATATGGGTGCTATCACCCCTCTTCTTCCCCCGACCTCTCCCGGCCGAAGAAGAAGCGCCCGCCGTTGGTGACTGCATACTGTCTATCAGCGCTCTTCGGAGGTGCTGGGGTGGAAGGGAAGCACCCCTCCCAGCACGCGCTAAGGAAGGAGCCTCGGAGCGCTCTGGACCCGCGCCCACCATATGTCAACACCTGCAATGACAAAGAGTAAACGAAATTAGTACAACATAAAAAAAATGAACCTGACATGAATAATAATATGTATATAATTTAAGTGTATCATCATCGTGAACATGATAAAAAATGGAATACATAATAACATGAACTAATTAATAATCTTCATCGTTTATAAATTCTCCAGGATCAATAAATGCATCATCATCATCACTATCAGTAATGATGTGCTCATCATCATCCTCAATAAATGCATCAACATGTGGGATGCCTCCTTTACATAATCGGACAAGCATTGACAGGTCATCCATAGCAGTAACCTCTTCTTGTTCCGGCTCAGGTGTGAAGTTGGATTCACTGTCGCTGTCTACTTCAATGTTCTGGGCTGAAGTAGAGCAGTTCTTGATACGTTTTCTGGAATGACGTGTTTCTTGGAAGAATTCTCCTTCATATGTTCCTGGGTTAATTTGAGGTTCATAATCCTCTTCATTGGGGGGAGGTTGTCTAACACGTTGTGGCACTTCATAAACGACATCCCAACCATTAAGATTTGGATCACTTTGACAGGCCCACGGTAGATAGAAAACTTGGGTTGCCTGTTGAGCCATAATATAGACATCGGCAACATCCAAATGGGTGCTCTGTTTGATTTCGACTAGCCCTATATGTTCATGAGTCCTTCTAGTCTCCTATGGCTAGAACCAATAAAATTTGAAGACTACGACATTTGGTGGGATTGCACCATAGAATAAAAGTTCATAAATTGCTTCAACTCTTCCATAATACTCGGTACCTCCTTCGCCGATAGCAGAGACACAACAATTTGTAAACTTTTGGTCGGTCGTAGATAGCTCTTTAGCCTAAAAAATTAATACAAAAGAAGGATTGTTGCATTAGCCGCAAATTAGATGAAGAAATGAAATGGTCTAATGGAAATTGCCGTTTGTTTGAACCAAGAGATGAAACTGGGATAGTCGCCTCGTTGCTTTGCCAGAAGCTCATACTCTTCGACGGAATCCTTTTGTATCACCGCTCCATACGAGAA
Organism: Triticum dicoccoides; assembly: GCF_002162155.2. NCBI lineage: Eukaryota > Viridiplantae > Streptophyta > Magnoliopsida > Poales > Poaceae > Triticum > Triticum dicoccoides. Next base: position 33,757,323 of record NC_041380.1, read on the forward strand.
TTTGGCGACGTATCGACTGTATCAAATATCCGGGAATAAGAGCAGTTCAAAGGAATTAGAAGTTTTGAAACAATGTACCGAGAACTTACTTGGTGTACGACCGCACTTATGTTAGGTTGTTGAAGATATACAACGAAATGGGCTGCCATTCTTAGACATCCAACGAATAGGGATTAGAAGAACCGGCTGGTGCGAGCTTTTTGGAAATATGCCCTAGAGGCAATAACGAAAGGATTATTATTATATTTCCTTGTTCATGATAATTGTCTTTTATTCCTGCTATAATTGTGTCACCCGGAAATCGTAATACATGTGTGAATACTTAGACACCAACATGTCCCTAGTAAGCCTCTAGTTAACTAGCTCGTTGATCAACAGATAGTCATGGTTTCCTGACTATGGACATTGGATGTCATTGATAACGAGATCACATCATTAGGAGAATGATGTGATGGACAAGACCCAATCCTAAACATAGCACAAGATCGTATAGTTCATTTGCTAGAGTTTTTCCAATGTCAAGTATCTTTTCCGTAGGCCATGAGATCGTGTAACTCCCGGATACCGTAGGAGTGCTTTGGGTGTACCAAACGAAATGGCCTAGTTAACTCGGATCATGTTATACTTAGATGACTGGAGGGATGTCTATCTGAGTGGGAGTTCATTGAATAATTCGATTTAGATGAACTTAATTATCATGAACTTAGTCTAAAATCTTTACAACATGTATTGTAGATCAAATGGCCAACGTTGTCCTCAACTTCAACGCGTTCCTAGAGAAAACCAAGCTAAAAGACGATGGCAGCAACTATAGGGACTGGGTCCGGAACCTGAGGATCATCCTCATAGCTGCCAAGAAAGATTATGTCCTACAAGCACCTCTAGGTGAAGCACCTGTTCTCCCTGCAGAAAAAGACGTTATGAACGCTTGGCAGACACGTACCGATGATTACTCCCTCGTTCAGTGCGGCATGCTTTACAGCTTAGAGCCGGGGCTCCAAAAGCGTTTTGAGAGACACGGAGCATATGAGATGTTCGTAGAGCTAAAAATGGTTTTTCAAGCTCATGCCCGGGCCGAGAGATATGATGTCTCCGACAAGTTCTTCAGCTGTAAGATGGAGGAAAATAGTTTTGCCAGTGAGCACATACTCACTATGTCTGGGTTACATAACCGCTTGACTTAGCTGGGAGTTAATCTCCCAGATGACGCGGTCATTGACAGAATCCTTCAGTCACTTCCACCGAGCTACAAGAGCTTTGTGATGAACTTCAATATGCAGGGGATGGAAAAGACCATTCCTGAAGTATTTGCAATGCTGAAATCAGCAGAGGTAGAAGTAAAAAAGGAACATCAAGTGTTGATGGTGAATAAAACCACTAAGTTCAAGAAAGGCAAGGGTAAGAAAACCTTCAAGAAGGACGGAAAGGGAGTTGCCGCGCCCGGCAAGCAAGCTGCTGGGAAGAAGCCAAAGAATGGACCCAAGCCCGAGACTGAGTGCTTTTATTGCAAGGAAAGTGGTCACTGGAAGCGGAACTGTCCCAAATACTTAGCGGACAAGAAGGCCGGCAAAACGAAAGGTATATGTGATATACATGTAATTGATGTGTACCTTACCAGTACTCGTAGTAGCTCCTGGGTATTTGATACCGGTGCAGTTGCTCACATTTGTAACTCAAAGCAGGAGCTACGGAATAAGCGGAGACTGGCGAAGGACGAGGTGACGATGCGCGTCGGGAATGGTTCCAAGGTCGATGTGATCGTCGTCGGCACGCTACCTCTACATTTACCTACGGGATTAGTTTTGAACCTCAATAATTGTTATTTAGTGCCAAGTTTGAGCATGAACATTGTATCAGGATCTCGTTTAAACGAGATGGCTACTCATTTAAATCCGAGAATAATGGTTGTTCTATTTATATGAGAGATATGTTTTATGGTCATGCTCCGATGGTGAATGGTTTATTCTTAATGAATCTCGAGCGTAATGCTACACATATCCATAGTGTGAGTACCAAAAGATGTAAGGTTGATAATGATAGTCCCACATACTTGTGGCACTGCCGCCTTGGTCACATAGGTGTCAAACGCATGAAGAAGCTCCATGCAGATGGACTTTTAGAGTCTCTTGATTACGAATCATTTGACACGTGCGAACCATGCCTCATGGGTAAAATGACCAAGACTCCGTTCTCAGGAACAATGGAGCGAGCAACCAACTTATTGGAAATCATACATACTGATGTATGCGGTCCAATGAGTGTTGAGGCTCGCGGTGGTTATCGTTATGTTCTCACCCTCATTGATGACTTGAGTAGATATGGGTATGTCTAATTAATGAAACACAAGTCTGAGACCTTTGAAAGGTTCAAGGAATTTCAGAGTGAGGTTGAGAATCAATGTGACAGGAAAATCAAGTTCTTGCGATCAGATCGTGGAGGAGAATACTTGAGTCACAAATTTGGCACACACTTAAGAAAAAGTGGAATAGTTTCACAACTCACGCCGCCTGGAACACCTCAGCGTAATGGTGTGTCCGAACGTCGTAATCGCACTCTATTAGATATGGTGCGATCTATGATGTCTCTTACCGATTTACCACTATCATTTTGGGGCTATGCTTTAGAGACTGCCACATTCACTTTAAATAGGGTCCGTCAAAATCCGTTGAGACGACACCGTATGAATTATGGTTTGGGAAGAAACCTAAGCTGTCATTTCTAAAAGTTTGGGGATGTGATGCTTATGTCAAGAAACTTCAACCTGAAAAGCTCGAACCCAAGTCGGAAAAATGTGTCTTCATAGGATACCCTAAAGAAACTATTGGGTATACCTTCTACCTCAGATCCGAAGGCAAGATCTTTGTTGCCAAGAATGGATCCTTTCTAGAGAAGGAGTTTCTCTCGAAAGAAGTAAGTGGGAGGAAAGTAGAACTTGATGAAGTATTACCTCTTGAACCGGAAAAAGGTGCAACTCAAGAAAATGTTCCTGAGGTGCCTGCACCGACTAGAGAGGAAGTTAATGGTGATGATCATGAAACTTCAGATCAAGTTGCTACTGAACTTCTATAGGTCCACAAGGACACGTTCCGCACCAGAGTGGTATGGCAACCCTGTCTTGGAAATCATGTTGTTAGATAACGGTGAACCTTCGAACTATGAAGAAGTGATGGCGGGCCTGGATTCCGACAAATGGCTGGAAGCCATGAAATCCGAGATAGGATCCATGTATGAAAACGAAATATGGACATTGACTGACTTGCCCGTTGAGCGGCGAGCCATAGAAATAAATGGATCTTTAAGAAGAAGACAGACGCGGATGATTATGTGACCATCTATAAAGCTCGGCTTGTCTCTAAGGGTTATCGACAAGTTCAAGGGGTTGACTACGATGAGACTTTCTCATCGGTAGCGAAGCTGAAGTCCGCCCGAATCATGTTAGCAATTGCCGCATTCTATGATTATGAGATATGGCAAATGGACATCAAAACGGCATTCCTTAATGGTTTCCTTAAGGAAGAATTGTATATGATGCAGCCGGAAGGTTTTGTCGACCCTAAGAATGCTAACAAGGTATGCAAGCTCCAGCGATCCATTTATGGGCTGGTGCAAGCATCTCGGAGTTGGAATATTCGCTTTGATGAGATGATCAAAGCGTTTGGGTTTATGCAGACTTATGGAGAAGCCTGCGTTTACAAGAAAGTGAGTGGGAGCTCTGTAGCATTTCTCATATTATATGTAGATGACATACTTTTGATGGGAAATGATATAGAACTTTTGGACAGCATTAAGGCCTACTTGAATAAGAGTTTTTCAACGAAGGACCTTGGAGAAGTTGCTTATATATTAGGCATCAAGATCTATAGAGATAGATCAAGACGCCTCATAGGTCTTTCACAAAGCACACACCTTGATAAGATATTGAAGAAGTTCAATATGGATCAGTCTAAGAAGGGGTTCTTGCATGTGTTGCAAGGTGTGAAATTGAGCTCAGCTCAATGTCCGACCACAGCAGAAGATATAGAAGAGATGAGTGTCATCCCCTATGCCTCAGCCATAGGTTCTATTATGTATGCCATGCTGTGTACCAGACCTGATGTAAACCTTGCCATAAGTTTGGTAGGTAGGTACCAAAGTAATTCCGGCAAGGAACACTGGACAGCGGTCAAGAATATCCTGAAGTACCTGAAAAGGACTAAGGAAATGTTTCTCGTTTATGGAGGTGACGAAGAGCTCGTCGTAAAGGGTTACATCGACGCTAGCTTCAACACAGATCTGGATGACTCTAAGTCACAAACCGGATACGTGTATATTTTGAATGGTGGGGCTGTAAGCTGGTGCAGTTGCAAGCAGAGCGTCGTGGCGGGATCTACATGTGAAGCGGAGTACATGGCAGCCTCGGAGGCAGCGCATGAAGCAATTTGGGTGAAGGAGTTCATCACCGACCTAGGAGTCATACCCAATGCGTCGGGGCCGATCAAACTCTTCTGTGACAACACTGGAGCTATTGCACTTGCCAAGGAGCCCAGGTTTCACAAGAAGACCAGGCACATCAAGTGTCGCTTCAACTCCATTCGTGAAAATGTTCAAGATGGAGACATAGATATTTGTAAAGTACATACGGATCTGAATGTAGTAGATCCGTTGACTAAACCTCTCCCTAGAGCAAAACATGATCAACACCAGAATTCCATGGGTGTTCGATTCATCACAATGTAACTAGATTATTGACTCTAGTGCAAGTGGGAGACTGTTGGAAATATGCCCTAGAGGCAATAATAAAAGGATTATTATTATATTTCCTTGTTCATGATAATTGTCTTTTATTCATGCTATAATTGTATTATCCGGAAATCGTAATACATGTGTGAATACTTAGACACCAACATGTCCCTAGTAAGCCTCTAGTTAACTAGCTCGTTGATCAACAAATAGTCATGGTTTCCTGACTATGGACATTGGATGTCATTGATAACGAGATCACATCATTAGGAGAATGATGTGATGGACAAGACCCAATCCTAAACATAGCACAAGATCGTATAATTCGTTTGCTAGAGTTTTTCCAATGTCAAGTATCTTTTCCTTAGACCATGAGATCGTGTAACTCCCGGATACCGTAGGAGTGCTTTGGGTGTACCAAACGTCACAACATAACTGCACTGGTAGAAAAAGGGCCTATAGTCCTGGTTCGTAAGGGCCTTTAGTCCCGGTTCTTGAACCGGGACTAAAGTGTCGGTACTAATGCCCTGTACCTTTAGTCCCGGTTCAATCCAGAACCGGGACTGATGGGCCTCCACGTGGGCAGTGCGCAGAGCCCAGGCAGGAGACCCTTTGGTCCCGGTTGGTGGCACCAACCGGGACCAATAGGCATCCACGCGTCAGCATTTCTATGGCTGGGGGTTTTGTTTTTTTTGAAAGGGGGGGGGTTGGGGGTTTTGGGGGGTTAATTTAGGTGTTTCATATATTGTGTTGGCTAGCTATAAGTAATAGAGAGAAGTGTCCTCTCTTACGTCCGTGCTTGGTCGACGCTACGTACTATACATACGTATAGAGAGGACTAGACACGCTAGTTAGCTAGTAAGCAAACAAAGGAAATAGAAGATCGTCATGAACATATATGCATACAGAGAGAAGTGATATCGACCACCTCTCCTTCTTCGAGAGATTGGTCGAACAACAAGTTCTCGTATACCTATTCGACACTACCGGCTACATATATACAATAATTATCTCTTACAAATATAATCATACAGACTCATGGTCCACATAGTATTCTCCGTCTTCAGCGATCACTTGGTCAAGAAAGAATGCCACCAATTCCTCTTGAATTGCTCGCATGCGAGCTGGTGCTAGGAGTTCATCCCGCTTCCGAAACATCTAATTTGAAGAAGGGGGTCAATACATATATATATGAATGAATGAAACTCAATAAAAATGATGGTAATAAAATAAAATTGTGAACGTTGTTATTTACGTACTTCATATTGTTCGTCAGAGTACCCGCCCCGCTCACAGGTCGTGTGGCGATGGACTCGCAGACGTAGTATCCACAGAAATCATTCCCTTTTTCCTGCCACAACCACTTTACAAGAAATAGAGGTCAATCAAACTGATAAGCAAGAATGCTAAATGGTATTGATGAAACTAGTGCTTGAATCACTAGGAGATGCGCGGAACATGCTACTATAGTACTTACTTTCAGGTGTCTAAATTCCAGCTCCTTCAGCAGTCCGGAACTGTTCTGATGAATTTTCTCCAAACCCTGCCGGACAAAGAAAACAATTACTTGATATCAGGAAATGAACAAAGTTGCTGATATGGTGGATAATGATCTATTTAACTTACTTCTTGAGGATTTCAGTCATGTCCGCATACTCCTGGGGATCTTTTCGTTTAGAGTCCAAGACGGTTACTACTCCCTGCTCAAGCCTAATCTCTAGGAGAATATAGTGGAAACTGCACACGCATGCATAACTCATCAATTACATTACTATAACCTGGACTAATATATAAGGGAAACCGAATATGCAAAAGACAGTAACACTCACTTGAAGTTGTAAGGAAAGAGTATTATATCTTTGTTTTCATTTTTTTTGAATGATCGTAGCAAGTTGGCCTCGGTATCTCCGGGATGATGTTGAACCTCAGTTGCATCTATTAGATATGTGTTAATGAACCCAATATCATCGATTTGTCTTTTCTTCAATTCGGCGATCTTCATTCTGCATAATATAGTGAGGATAATTATAAATACATGCAATGAAAGAGATGAGCTATATAGAGAGTCTTAATGACAGAAGTAGTAGTACTTATAGACAGTAGCAGGTGATCGTTGTTTTATCGAGGGCCAATTGATTGAAAAACTGATAGAACTCCTCAAATGGAATAGGCAACAGTTCAATTCCAACGAGGTCATGCTCCGGTTTAACTCTCGCATACAAAGTACTCCTCCCCCAGACTCTCTGCAGATTTTCAAGTACCAATCATGTAATCTTCGCATCATCGTTGTTAAAGATTTTTCATCTTTGACGAGAGGCTTCCCGTACTCGTATCTATGTATCTGCACCTCCATGGTATCATAATGTACATAGTCGGGCAGGTAATCGTCAACATTGCCATAACTAGGCACCATCCTCGGATAGACGATGTCGCTAGGCACCTTGAGGGGGGGCACGATTGCTTCGCTTGTTCGTCGAGCTGGGCAATTTGTTTCCCAGCTGCCCGTCGTTCTTTCAGCCTTTGATCACTGACTGTACTTCCCGACCGCTCCGCTTCGGCCCATGTCTTTGCAATAATGCGCTCATAGTTGCCTTTCGGCGGAGACTTGGGTGGTTTTGCCAGGGCAGCCAGAGTGCGCTTCACTTTCATCGGATCTACCTTCTCCTCCGGAGGTGGATGTCTCTTTGCTCTCAACCCTTGAAACCAGTCATCCACTTTGGTTCGCGCGATCTCGGCGTTCTCCTCCGGGGTCCTCTCATATGGTAACTTCTCTGGAGTCTTCGGAGAAGGACCGAATATGTATGTCCTCCCGCCTCTGGTTGTACTTCTAGACGCCGACCGAGCAGACGGAGCGGTTGTCTTCTTTACTTGCTTACGAGGCGGAGGAGAAGGACTACGACGCGCCGGAGCAGCTGGAGCGGCGGCAGGTCTCTTCCGCCCTTGCTGACAAGGCGGAGAAGGAGGAGGCTGGCTGCTCGGGCGCGTCGGCACAGGCGGAGAAGGAGGCGGAGTGCCGCCACGCGCCGGAGAAGGAGCCAGCCGAGGGCCCTGATCGTCACTCGCCGGAGGAGGAGGCGGTGGAGGAGGCGGAGTGCCCTGACTCGCCAGAGGAGGAGGCGGAGGCGTCCAGTTCAGAAGGTTGATCATCTCCTTCCGCCATAGGCATGGAGTCTTCAAAGCAGACCCCAGCCGAGTCTCCCCTTCACCGGTAGGGTGGTCAAGCTGGAGGTCCTCATATCCCTCTATTATTTCATCCACCATCACCCTAGCATATCCTTCTAGAGTCGGCCGGCAGTGAAAAGTTGCGCCGGGCTCAGTAGGATAAACAGAGCCAACAGCCGCCTTGACCTTCAAATTCATCCATTGCGTCATAAGGTGGAAATTTTGAGACTCCGTGATAGCATCCACGGGATAGCTGGCAGGAGCCATCAAGGCATGCTCCGGCTGAAGCAGCTCGGTGGAAGCCACGCTGCTTCTGCGCTGAGATGGCGGGGTAGCTTCGGGGAGGCTTTGGCAGTACCTTTGCTGCGATTTGCTTCTCGTTCCTCTATCGCGTCTACCCTTACTTGCAGCGCCTGCATTTGGGTCTGCTGCACTTTTTTCCTCCTCTCATGGGATTTGTAACCGCCTGTGTCCGGAAACCCAACCTTCCACGGAATGGAGCCTGGCGTGCCTTGTGTCCGTCTAGGGTGCTCAGGATTCCCGAGGGCCATTGTGAGCTCGTCGTTCTCTCTGTCTGGAAAGAACTTCCCTTGCTACACTGCTTCGATATACTGCTTAAGCTTCCTGACTGGTATGTCCATTTGATCGTTCGTCCAAATGCACTTCCCTGTTACAGGGTCCAAGGTTCCGCCAGCCCCGAAGAACCAAGTCCGGCAACGGTCTGGCCAGCTAATTGTCTCTGGTTCGATCCCTTTATCAACCAGATCATTCTCAGTCTTGGCCCACTTAGGCCGGGCTACGAGGTAGCCACCTGACCCCGTGCGATGGTGAAGCATCTACTTCGCAGCATTTTGCTTGTTTGTCGCCGACATCTTCTTACTCTTTTCCGATGTCTTGTGGGCCACAAATGCGGGCCAGTGATCTCTGATCTTCCACATGGGTGCGTGTCCCTCAGCGTCATTCGGAATAGCTAGTCCACCGGGACCCTTTCCAAAGATTACGTAGTGTAAATCATTGACCATAGCAAGCACGTGATCACCGGTGCGCATGGCGGGCTTCTTCCGGTGATTTGCCTCGCCTTTGAAATGCTTGCCTTTCTTTCGACATTGATGGTTGGTTGGAAGAAATCGACGATGGCCCAGGTACACATTCTTCCTGCATTTTTCCAGGTATATACTTTTAGTTTCATCTAAACAGTGCATGCATGCGTGGTATCCTTTGTTTGTCTGTCCTGAAATGTTACTGAGAGCGGGCCAATCGTTGATGGTCACGAACAGCAACGCCTTAAGGTTAAATTCCTCCTGTCTGTGCTCATCCCACATAGGTACACCATTTTCATTCCACAGCTGTAAAAGTTCTTCAACTTATGGCCTTAGGTACACATCAATTTCGTTGCCAGGTTGCTTAGGGCCTTGGATGAGAACTGGCATCATAATGAACTTCCGCTTCATGCACATCCAAGGAGGAAGGTTATACATACATAGAGTCACGGGCCAGGTGTTGTGTTTGCTGCTCTGCTCCCCGAAAGGATTAATGCCATCCGCGCTTAAAGCAAACCATACATTCCTTGGGTCCTTTGCAAACTCATCCCAGTACTTTCTCACGATTTTTCTCCACTGCGACCCGTGAGCGGGTGCTCTCAACTTCCCATCTTTCTTTCGGTTCTCACTGTGCCATCGCATCAACTTGGCATGCTCTTCGTTTTTGAACAGACGTTTCAACCGTGGTATTATAGGAGCATACCACATCACCTTCGCAGGAACCCTCTTCCTGGGGGGCTCGCCATCAACATCACCAGGGTCATCTCATCTGATCTTATACCGCAATGCACCGCATACCGGGCATGCGTTCAGATCCTTGTATGCACCGCGGTAGAGGATGCAGTCATTAGGGCATACATGTATCTTCTCCACCTCCAATCCTAGAGGGCATACGACCTTCTTTGTTGCGTATGTACTGTCGGGCAATTCGTTATCCTTTGGAAGCTTCTTCTTCAATATTTTCAGTAGCTTCTCAAATCCTTTGTCAGCCACAGCATTCTCTGCCTTCCACTGCAGCAATTCCAGTACGGTACCGAGCTTTGTGTTGCCATCTTCGCAATTGGGGTATAACCCTTTTTTGTGATCCTCTAACATGCGATCGAACTTCAGCTTCTCCTTTTGACTAATGCATTGCGTCCTTGCATCGACAATGACCCGACGGAGATCATCATCATCGGGCACAACGTCTGGTTCCTCTTGATCTTCAGCAGCTTCACCCGTTGCAGCATCATTGGGCACATCGCCTGGTTCCTCTTAATCTTCTCCAGCTCCCCCCGTTGCAGCATCACCGTATTCAGAGGGCACATAGTTGTCATTGTAGTCTTCTTCTTCATCGTCTTCCATCATAACCCCTATTTCTCCATGCCTCGTCCAAACATTATAGTGTGGCATGAAACCCTTGTAAAGCAGGTGGGAGTGAAGGATTTTCCGGTTAGAGTAAGACCTCGTATTCCCACATTCAGTGCATGGACAACACATAAAACCATTCTTCTTGTTTGCCTCAGCCGCATCGAGAAACTCATGCACGCCCTTAATGTACTCGCGGGTGTGTCTGTCACCATACATCCATTGCCGGTTCATCTGCGTGCATTATATATAATTAAGTGTCCAAATTAATAGAAGTTCACCATCACATTAAAACCAAAGTGCATACATAGTTCTCATCTAACAACATATAGCTCTCCAGAGCATCTAATTAATTAAACCATACATTGAAACTATGTAAAACATTTCAATGCGAAAACAAATGCGATCATAATCGCAACCAATGTAACAATTGATCCAATGGCATAATGATACCAAGCCTTGGTATGAATGGCATATTTTCTAATCTTTCTAATCTTCAAGCGCATTGCATCCATCTTGATCTTGTGATCATCGACGACATCCGCAACATGCAACTCCAATATCATCTTCTCCTCCTCAATTTTTTTATTTTTTCCTTCAACAAATTGTTTTCTTCTTCAACTAAATTTAACCTCTCGACAATAGGGTCGGTTGGCATTTCTGATTCACATACATCCTAGATAAATAAAATCTATGTCACGTTGGTTGGCATAATTTTCATAAACAATAAATGAATTAATAGTTATAAAGATAATATACATACCACATCCGAATCATAGATAGGACGAGGGCCGACGGGGGCGGATACCAAAACCATCGCACTATATAAGATGCAATAATAAATGTAAGAAAATGATACAAGTATCTATCTAAACATACAAGTAAGAATATTTTTCCTATCAGAAAGAAGATAAGAACAAGAGGCTCACCACGGTGGTGTCGGTGATGAGATCAGCGTGGGTGATCGACGGCGGTGAAGACGGGGACGGGGCGTGACGGACCGCTAAATCTAGACAAATCTCGAGGAAAATGGAGCTTGGAGGTCGAGCTTCGAGAGGAGAAAGCTTAAGTAGTGTGGCTCGGGCATTCCATCGAACACCTCATGTGCATAGGAGGTGAGCTAGAGCACCACAAAGCCCTCTCCCCCTCGGCCAGAAAAAACAGAGCACTGTGCTCTGCTCTTGCATGAGGGGGTATCTATAGGCACCTCATTGGTCCCGGTTGGTGACATGAGCCGGGACTAAAGGGGAGCCTTTGGTCCCGGTTCAAGCCACCAACTGGGACCAATGGTGGTGGGCCAGGAGCGAGGCCCATTGGTCCCGGTTCATCCCACCAACCGGGACCAAAAGGTCCAGATGAACCGGGACCAATGGCCCACGTGGCCCGGCCGGCCCCTGGGCTCACGAACCGGGACCAATGCCCACATTGGTCCCGGATCTAGACTGAACCGGGACTAATGGGCTGACACGGCCTGGACCAAAGCCCTGTTTTCTACTAGTGTTGGGTGACTATAAAGGTATACTATGGGTATCTCCTAAAGTTTCTGTTGGGTCGACACGGATCAAGACTGGGATTTGTCACTCCGTATGACGGAGAGGTATCTCTGGGCCCACTCGGTAACGCATCATCATAATGAGCTCAAAGTGACCAAGTGTCTGGTCACGGGATCATGCATTACGGTACGAGTAAAGTGACTTGCCGGTAACGAGATTGAACGAGGTATTGGGATACCGATGATCGAATCTCGGGCAAGTAACGTACCAATTGACAAAGGGAATTGTATACGGGGTTGCTTGAATCCTCGACATCGTGGTTCATCCGACGAGATCATCAAGGAGCATGTGGGAGCCAACATGGGTATCCAGATCCCGCTGTTGGTTATTGACTGGAGAGCCATCTCGGTCATGTCTACATGTCTCCCGAACCCGTAGGGTCTACACACTTAAGGTTCGGTGACGCTAGGGTTGTAGAGATATGAATATGCAGTAACCCAAAAGTTGTTCGGAGTCCCGGATGAGATCCTGTATGTCACGAGGAGTTCCGGAATGTTTCGTAGGTGAAGAATTATATATAGGAAGTGCAGCTTCGGCCATCGGGAGAGTTTCGGGGGTCACCGGTATTGTACCGGGACCACCGGAAGGGTCCCGGGGGTCCACCGGGTGGGGCCACCCAACCCGAAGGGCCCCATGGGCTAATTGGGGAGGGGAACCAGCCCATAGTGGGCTGGTGCGCCCCCCTTGGCCCACCCCATGCGCCTAGGGTTGGGAACCCTAGGGTGGGGGCCGCCCCACCTGGCTTGGGGGGCACTCCACCCCTTGGCCGCCCCCTCCCCCTAGGAGATCCCATCTCCTAGGGCCGGCGCACCCCCTAGGGGGCCTATATAAAGGGGGGGAGGGAGGGGCAGCGGCACCCTTGAGTCTTGGCGCCTCCCTCTCCCCTGCTACACCTCTCCCTCTCGCAGTAGAATGGCGAAGCCCTGCTGCGGTGACCCCTGCATCCACCACCACGCCGTCGTGCTGCTGGATCTTCATCAACCTCTCCTTCCCCCTTGCTGGATCAAGAAGGAGGAGACGTCACGCTGACCGTACGTGTGTTGAACGCGGAGGTGTCATCCGTTCGGCGCTAGGATCTCCGGTGATTTGGATCACGTCGAGTACGACTTCCTCATCCCCGTTCTTTGAACGCTTCCGCACGTGATCTACAAAGGTATGTAGATGCAATCCGATCACTCATTGCTAGATGAACTCATAGATGGATCTTGGTAAAACCGTAGGAAAAAATTTTTTTTCTGCAACGTTCCCCAACAAGCTTCCCTTTGAATAGGTTGAGGTTGGATCCACCCTTTTTAGGGTCGCCAGCATTGTACCGAGGCTTCGGATTATGAAAATGACGATTTTTGGCTTCGTAGTTTGATGTCATGAAGTTTGTCGCCTCCTCAGTAATGAATGCCTCGGCCATCGATGCTTCAATTCTACGCTTATTTTTACATTTTGCTCGAACCGTCTTATGCATCCTCTCTCTTGCGTAGCACCAAGGATTTTGCATGCCCCCCCCACCAATCGTGCCTCGGTCGGGAGATGCAAAATCAAGTGTTGCATTGGATTAAAGAGGCCCGGTGGAAAGATCTTCTCTAACTTGCAGATCAACTCCGGTGCCAACTCTTCCATTTCTTCTAGCATGGCAGGCGATAGTTCTTTCGCACAAAGAACACGGAAGAAATAGCTCATCTCGGCCTGTACTAGTCCTTCATCCTCAGGAATAAAGCCACGCAACATCACCGGCATTACCTGCTCCATTCATCTGTGCCAATCATGACTCTTGAGACCAAATATTTTCAATTTATCAAGACTCGCTCCCCTCTTTAGATTCGTTGCATACACATCGGGCAATATCAACTACATTTTCACCCACAAGATAATTTCCTCATAGCTGGCCTTCCAAGATTGAACCATGCCTTTGGCTTCGTCCAGTTCTGCTTTCCTTTCAGTTCTTTCATGTTTTGTAATGGTCTATCACATAGCACCTCTTGATTGACTCTAGCCTTAGTATTATCCTTTGACTTCCCCTTTATGCCGAACAATGTACCAAATAGGGCCTCGGCGATATTCTTTTCAGTGTGCATCACGTCGATGTTGTGTGGGAAAAGGAGGTCTTTGAAGTAAGGCAGATCCCACAAGCATGTCTTGTGAGTCCAGGCGTGTTCCGAGTTATACCCCTTGAAATACCCCGGACACTCTGGATCTGGCTCGAGAGCATTTAACTGATCCAGGGTCTCTTGGCCTGTCAACAGAGGTGGTGCAGAGTTCTTGACAACTCTACCTTTGATGAAGTTCTTCTTGCCTTTCCTGAACTTATGGCGAGGATCCAGGAACTGTCTATGCAAGTCGAAGCAAGAAAACTTGCGACCGTCCTGAAGCCAACGAAACTCAAGAGCTGCCCTGTATGTGGGGCACGGGAACCTTCGATGCACACACCAACCAATGAATAGCGCATACGTTGGCAAGTCATGCGTCGAGTACATGTACCAGACAAGCATTATGAAGTTCATTTTGCTAAAGGTGTCGTATGTCTTGAACCCATTATCCTAAGCTTCTTGTAATTCGTCCTTAAGCAGCTACATGTACACATTCATATTCTTCCCCGAATAGTTGGGCCCTGGAATTACAAACGTCAGGAAAATGTTCTTTCTTTGCATAATCTGTCCTGGGTGGAGATTGAGTGGAATGACAAATACGGGCCAATAATTGTATTGGGCTGCTGTCAGACCAAACACATTGAACCCATCTGTGATGATGGAGACTCGAGGATGCCTTGGATCTACCGCTTTTTGCTCATGTAAGTCATCGAAGCGCTTCCACGCTTCACCATCCGATGTGTCTACCATCATCAGATTCCCATCTGCATCTAGTTTGGTTCTTTTGCCCGTTTTGTGCCATGTCATCTGTCTGTCTGTCTCTTCGACCATGAAAAGACGTTGAAGTCTTGGTACGATTGGCATATACCGAAGAATAACGGGGATTTTGGTCTGCATCTTCTCACCCATACCGTTGCCTACCACAACATACCTGGAAGACTTGGAAATGGGACAATAGTTCAAGTCCGCATACTCAAACCTAAATAAGGCACATCCTTTCTCACAGGCATGTATCTTCTTATAGGGCATCTTAAGAGCACGGAGGATTTTGTCTGACTGGTACAGGTTTGTATCACGACCGGTTTTCCAATAAAAATATTTATTGAGAAACCAATCTTTTGAGTCCAGTATGAGAGAATTCCTCCTCACTGGTAGACAGATTCTTGATACAATAAGCCAGTAGCATAAAATATATTACAGGGTTGAACTACGGTTGCTCAACCAAATTATTACAAGCACGCCAATAATAATACATAATGGCGGACATGACACAGTGGTGTGGAGGCATACTACTGACTCGAGGATAGGGCGATGGTGGAAAAACACAGCGGGGAGAGAAATACAAGACTCTAAGTCTATCATGTCATCGAGCGTCGAGGTGAGGCTCGATGAATTTATTTGGTAGCGGAAGCGGATATAAAATAGTGACCAAATCCAGGGTCGCACGAGACTGACTGGGACTCCTCTAGGTGTCGGACTCGCTATCAAACCCTTCATCCATGAGATCGCCTTCGTCAGCATCTGGCCAAATCAACAAGCCAGTGAGTACTTTGAAAGTACTCGCAAGACAGTTTGGACGTAAGATATAACAAATGCATGCATGGATGCGTCATGATTAATTCACCAATGTACATTCAAAAATTAGCATAACAAGGTAAGTAAAAGGGAAACGGCGGTAGTCCGCCTGAAATCCCAACAAAACATAAATAAATACCGATCGGGTGTCTGAAGCGACGCCTCGAAAGGTGAACAAATAAATATAAGGAAATGATGCCACAGTCGGGCGTCTTAGCGACACCACATAAAGGGCTTTAAAAGAAATACCACAGTCGGACGTCGAGGCGACATCACAGAAAGGGCTTTAAAAGAAATGCCACAGTCGGACGTCGGGGCGACATCACAGAAAGGGCTTTAAAAGAAATGCCACAGTCGGACGTCAGGGCGACATCA
>NC_041380.1:33773287-33788071 GCF_002162155.2 Triticum dicoccoides
GGGCGACATCACAGAAAGGGCTTTAAAAGAAATGCCACAGTCGGACGTCGGGGCGACATCACAGAAAGGGCTTTAAAAGAAATGCCACAGTCGGACGTCGGGGCGACATCATATAAAGGGCTTGAAAAGAAAGTAGAATACATCAATGCCACAGTCGGACGTCTGAGCGACATCGCAGAAAGGGATTTTATTCACAAGTAAATAATACTCATAATAAACATTTAATTCTTGAGAATAAATGGGTTAGTCCATCCACAGGAATAATCATTTAACCGGACTTAGCACTCATGCGATTCACCGGAGTCTCTGTCATCAAAACTGACATTTGATTAGGATAAGATAATATCGATCAAGGACATGGAATAGATGATTTGGAGGAATATATGACTCTGCAGAGTTTGTACAAAAATTTTCCCACAGCCAATGGATTTCCGTAGTCACGAAGGACTAGTTCCGTTTACGGTATTTCAGGAGAAAACACAGCTAACCAGTACACACCCATCCTACCTCTCGATGCTAGGAATCACCCTAGACATCGTCCAAGAAAAACTTTTGAGACGGGGAGATCACAATCTCGAATAGCATGGGATCAAATTTATATACGCGCGCTCTAAGGGGTGCCCCCCTCTCGGTCCCAACCGGAAACACCCATGCCCCCTGACCGGATGACTGGCTTTAATCCAGGGCCATGGAACCATCATCACGGCCTCTCCTTTTTGGTGTGTACCAGAAAAGCGGTTTGCAACTTACTAAACCATATTCCTTGCAGAAAACGTGTGGTAGTACAGGGAAGGAAATGAGAGGAACTGGACCGATACGGTTTGACACTGAAGTCACATAGTCTGGCATAAGACTGGCATGCTACAACACTGCCATCTTACCCATCCTCATGCCAACACATGGCCATTCATACTCACATCCATCCACTTATGGATCATCGAGCTCACTTACCTCAGTATTGCATAAAATAACGTTCATCGATATGCTCCTCAACATGTCATGAAACTAACTAAATGCAAAACATGCCAAGACACTCATCATATCAAAAGTTCAAACATGCTTGCCTGGTTCAGATTAGTCGGAGCCTAGCTCGGTGAAGTTCGCGGCTCCGTCACCTCCTTCGGTATCTACGGTATAAAGAAAAATATATGCGCTATCGTAAATACCAAGGAGTGCACAAAAAGTATTCCAAATATTTTTCAAATAAATCTGATAAAAAACTAGACAAAATTTTAAAGAGAACAGAAAAATAATCAATCAAAAATACTTTTCTGTTTAAAAGTTATAAGGGTTTTTGTCCAGGGACTCATCTGTAATGAAACAGAGGATTTCCAGGGGCTACCTTATAAAAACAGAAAACGCTTCGGCAGAAACTACGCCAGCCCAAAGGGAAAACGCATTTTGCCCCAAGGCGCTTCCATAAAACGATTCGTTTAGAAAGGACAGAGAGGCTGACAGCGGGTCCCGCCTGTCAGGTTTGAACTTTCAAAAAGGGGGGCGAAGCTCGTCGGCGCCCGAGAGCCGCGGTGGTCGCCGGCGGTGATCCACGGCGAGGCAGGGGGATCGGAGGGTACCTCCGTGCTCAGGGCGCCATTCCGCGTCGGTTGGTGGTGGTGGTGGTCGCCGGCGAGTACCACGTCGACGGCGAGCTTTGCTCCGGCGGACGGCGGCTCGGGTGGTCGAGGGACTCGTCGGAGAGAGCTGTCAAGATCAAATTGAAGAGGGGGTTAGGCTCCTGCTAGCTAGAGAGGGTAACGGACGGGGTTTGGGCGCCGGAGATAGCCTCACCGGAGCGAATCGTGGTGGAGGCCGAGGCGGATCGGGGCGGCCGGAGTTGGGGGAGGAGACCTCCTTGCGGTCCTCCTAGTGGCCTGGCGGGGTGTTGGTGAGGAGTGGTGATGATGCGTGCATGAGGGTGAGCTCGGGGGCCCTTTTTATAGGCGGCCCGAGGCGGTTGCCATGAACGGGGATCTCCGGTGACGATTACGGCGGCGCAGGGCTTGGTCGGGGTAATTAGGACATTGGGCGTCATCAAGGAGGTCCACGGTTCCGTTTAGGTGCTAATCGAGCTGGAGTTTGGTGCGTTGGGGGTGAGTTCGACAGAACGGGGCGGCGCGGGCCCGTCGGCGGCAGGGAGCGCGTCCCGTGCTTGCCGGCCACGGTGGCGGTGCCACGGGCATGCGCTGGCATGCATGAGGCCACGCGGAGAGCAGAGGGGCGATGGGCGGCGCGGAACGGCGTTGAGCCGCCGTTCTTGTCCCCTGTCGGCCGCCACGGGAGGTCCCGACGCCGCAGAAGACGCCGGCGAAGGCGGGCCAGCGTGCCACCGACGCCAGGAAGGCTCCACGCACGCGTGTGAAGCTCCGGACAAGAGGGAGGGGCTGCGAGCATCGAGCCAAGCGAACTATCTACGCGTGAGTGAAGCTGACGAACGCAAAATGACACTGAAGTCTGAATTTTCTGAATTTTGAACAGCAACAGTGCATGCAAGGTGTTCGACGGAATGAATTTGGCCTCTGGTGATTTTTCCTTGAGCTGATTTTTGGTGGAGTGGCTTCTCATTGCTCAAGTAGGCTGCCTGAATTTTGGTGGAATTTTTGGAGCAGTGTAGATATGAATTTCATCAAATTTGGCAAATCTGGTCCAAACTTGCAGAGACTGAATTTTGAAAAATTTGAAAAGAGAAGGAGTGGATCAAGATGGTTCTGGGTTGTGGGTACAAAGGACTATCCAGGAGAGTTGGTTTGAGGTCAAAACCCAAATGCAATAGGGTACTTGCTTTGAAAATTACTCAGGCTCCAAATAATTTTCAGAATTGATTTGAGAGGAAAAATAATTAGAATAAAATCCAAAACTTGCTTGGATTAGTTGGGACAGAGAACTTAGGTTGATTACAAGGAGGAGGGGAGGTTTTGGAGGGGTTTTACCACATGGGCAAAAATGCCAAGTCATGGGTGGTTTCCAAGATGTGAAAATCCCAAATTTTCATAGAGTTTCTTTTTAAAAGAAAACAAATTAAACTCGCAAAATAATTTGAGAGGGAACCAACAGAGAAGAAGTTTCAAAAGATCAAACACCAAAGTTTGAAAAAAAATCCTTGCCAAAGCAAAGGAAGTTTTTAAGAGGAAGGTTTTCTGGAAAAAAAATTAAATGGCCTGTTTTCAAAAACCACAAAGTTTTTGATAAAAACCAAATTAAAATTTTTGGAGTGTCACAACACCTACCCCCTTAGGAAAAATCTCGTCCCCGAGATTTCAGCTGATCCTTAAATAAGTGTGGATGCTCTGTCCGAAGAAAATCCTCGCTTTCCCAAGTTGCTTCACTGTCGGTGTGATTGCTCCATTGGACTTTGAAAAACTTGATGGTCTTCTGTCGGGTCCTCCTTTCAGACTCCTCTAATATTCTTACGGGACGTTCCCGATAAGTGAGGTCTGGCTGCACATCAATGTTTTCATGGGATACTTGTTTCTCCGGGTTGCTTACGCACTTCCTTAATTGAGAGACGTGGAACACATCGTGAATGTCGGACAAGTCTTCGGGTAAGTCTAGCTGGTAGGCTACAGTGCCTCTTCATGCCACTATGCAGAATGGTCCAATGAATCTTGGTGCTAACTTTCCTTTAATCTTAAACCGTTGCAATCCTCTCATAGGGGACACTCTCAGGTATACGAACTCACCGGGTTCGAAGCTGACCCTACGATGTTTCTGATCATAATAACTCTTCTGTCGACTTTGAGCTGTCTTAAGTCGGTCTCTGATTAGCTTGACCTTTTCCTCGGCTTTTCTGAGCATGTCTGGTCCGAAGATGCGGCTGTCTCCGGTCTCTGACCAATTTAACGGGGTACGACATCTTCGTCCGTATAAAGCCTCAAATGGTGCCATTTGTAGGCTGGCCTGGTAGCTATTGTTATACGCGAACTCGGCGTATGGCAGGCTTTCTTCCCAACTGGTTCCATATGTGAGGACACATGCTCTCAGCATGTCTTCTAAAATTTGGTTTACGCGTTCAGTCTGTCCATCAGTCTGTGGGTGGTATGCGGTACTGAAGGCTAGTTGGGTTCCCAGAGCCTGTTGTAAATGCTCCCAAAATCTTGAGACGAACTGAGTGCCTCTGTCGGATATTATAGTCTTCGGGACACCGTGCAGACAAACTATGTGGGAAAGATAAATCCTGGCAAGCCTCTGAGTGGTGTGGGTCGTCTTTATTGGAATAAAGTGTGCCACTTTGGTTAACCTGTCAGTGATGACCCATATGGCATCATTCCCGTGTCGTGACCGAGGTAGTCCGACAATAAAATCCATCCCTATTTCATCCCATTTCCACTCAGGTATTTTGTTCGGTTGCAGTAGTCCGGCTGGTCTCTGATGCTCAGCTTTTATGCGTTGACATGAGTCGCAACATGCAATGAAGGTGGCTATGTCCCTCTTCATACCGTGCCACCAAAATCTTTCCTGAATATCTTTATACATTTTGGTTCCTCCGGGGTGGATCGAGTACGGGGCGGTGTGGGCTTCAGCTAAAATTTGTTGTTTAAGGTCTTCTATGTTTGGCACGCAGAGCCTTTCTCCGTACCATAATATTCCTTCTTTGTCTATTACGAATTCCGAGGCGTTGCCCATACTCAACTTTCTTTTAATTCCTTCAATGCTGGGGTGACCAGGCTGAGCTTCTTTAATTTTCCCCACAAGGTCGGGTTGTATTTCCAAGTTTGATATGGTGCCTTCTGCTACCATTATCAAGTTGAGCTTGGCAAATTCTTGTTGGAATTCAGGCCTCAAGCTGTGCAGATTGTTTTCGTCGGAGCTGGGGTTCCGACTAAGAGCATCGGCCACTACATTTGCTTTTCCTGGATGGTAATGGATACCAACATCATAATCCTTTACCAATTCCAACCAGCGTCGTTGCCGTAAATTTAGTTCTGGCTGCGTGAAAATATATTTGAGACTTTTGTGATCCGTATATATTTCACATCGATTCCCAAGTAAGAAATGCCTCCATTCCTTGAGTGCATGAATAACTGCTGCCATTTCTAAGTCATGAGTGGGATAATTTTCCTCATGCTTGCGAAGTTGCCTTGAAGCGTAGGCAACAACCTTGCCTTCCTGCATCAACACGCATCCGAGACCCTTTCTGGACGCGTCACAATATACTTCAAAATTCTTGTGTATGTCGGGTACAATTAATACCAGTGCTGCCATTAACTTCCGTTTTAGTTCTTGGAAACTTTTCTCGCAGGCTTCTGTCCATTCAAACTTCTTATCTTTCTTGAGCAACCGTGTCATAGGCTTGGCTATGGTGGAAAATCCTTCAATAAATCTGCGGTAATATCCTGCCATTCCCAAGAAACTCCGTATGTCCGTTACGCTGGCTGGTGACTTCCAGCCAAGTACGGCCTTGACTTTCTCTAGGTCCACTGCGATACCGTCTTGGGTCAGCACGTGGCCTAGAAAGCCCACTTGTCTTAGCCAAAATTCGCACTTGCTGAACTTGGCATACAATTGGTGTTTTCGAAGCTCTCCTAGCACAATCCTGAGATGTTCTGCGTGCTCTTCAGGTGTCTTGGAGTATACCAGAATATCGTCGATGAATACCACGACGAACTTGTCCATAAACTTCATAAATACCTTGTTCATGAGGTGAACAAAATATGCTGGGGCGTTAGTTAATCCAAATGGCATCACTGTGAACTCGTACAGTCCATATCTGGAGGTGAAGGCTATTTTGGGGATATCTTCCGTTCGTACCTTCAATTGATGGTATCCTGACCTTAAGTCAATTTTTGAGAATACCTTGGCCTGAGCGAGTTGATCAAACAAATCGTTTATCCTTGGCATCGGGTATTTGTTTTTGACTGTGACCATGTTAAGTGCTCGATAGTCAATACACAATCTCAGCGTTCCATCCTTCTTTTTGGCAAATAAAATTGGTGATCCCCAAGGTGAGGAGCTGGCTCGAATGTATCCTTTTTCCAGTAATTCCTTTATTTGCTTCTTCAACTCGATCAACTCGGATGGTGCCATTCTGTATGGTTTCTTGTATATGGGGGTGGTTCCTGGTGCTAGCTCAATGCGGAATTCTATTTCCCGATCTGGTGGCATGCCTGGTAGTTCTTCAGGGAATACATCTGGAAATTCACACACTACTGGAACCTTGTTTAGCTCAGAAACGTCCACCTTATTTAATCTCGGTTGCCGGGGTATTTTTCCTTCCTTGGCTGATACCCTTATTGTCTTCCCTTGGTGGTGTGTGAGAATTACGGTCCTGTTGAAACAGTCGATAAAACCCTTATTGGTGGTTAGCCAATCCATCCCTAGGATGACATCCAGTCCTTTATTTTCCAACACAATAAGATTTGCCTGAAACTCCAATCTTTCGAACTCAATGACCACATTCTGACAGTAATTTTGAGTAACTTGCTGAATCCCAGGGGACTTGATGGTCATGGATTTCTCCAAAGGAAGCATCGAAAAATTATTTTGCAAAGCAAAACTTTTCGAAATGAAAGAGTGAGAAGCTCCAGAATCAAACAAAACCATTGCAGGTATTGTGTTGACAGGAAACATACCGAGTACGATATCTGGAGCATTTTGTGCCTCCTCTTTGGTTACGTGGTTCAGATGACCCTTCCTGTGGTTATTGTTGGGATTGAAATTGTTTCGCTTGGGCGTGGAATTGTTGCCGCCGTTGTTCGGCTTTGGGGTTGAATTCCTTGGCTTGGGGCACTGTTTGGCATAGTGCCCTTCTTCTCCACAAGCGTAACAAGTAACGCCGGGGCGATAGGTGAATTCCTTGTCCCTTGCATGAAAATTCTTGATTGGGCGTGAGACATTGGATGAGGATTTGTGTGTCCCTCCCTTTTGAAAATCTGTCCTACTTCGGTGATTGCGAGCATGATTAGTCTGGTCCCTTTTTCGCTTGCGGATATCTTCCAGACTGCGTCTCTCATTTTCTAGAGTAATGGCTTTGTCCACCAGTGTTTTAAAATCAGGAAAAGTGTGCACGACCAGTTGGCATTTAAGTGCGGGCGCCAGACCGTCAAGGAATTTCTCCATCTTCTTGAATTCAGTCATACGCTCTTCATTGGCGTAGCGGGACAATAGAGTAAATTGACTGTTGTAATCTGACACTGTCATGTTCCTTTGTTTGAGGTCATCGAATTCTCTCTTCTTGATTTTCATAATACTCTTAGGAATGTGTGCACCACAGAAACCTTCCTTGAAATCATCCCAGGTTATGTCATTTTCGTTGGGATGCATGTGCAAAAAATTCTCCCACCACGATGCGGCTGCTCCTGTGAGATAGTGCGGAGCATACAATACCTTCTCGGGGTCTGAACATTTTGCAATAATTAATTTTCTCTCCATATCTCGAAGCCAGTCCTCGGCTTCAAGAGGCTTGTCAGTATGAGAAAATGTTTGAGGACGTGTCTTCTGTAGCTCAGATAACTTGGAATGCTGCTGATACTGTCCATGGTGATTTCCCATGTTGATGACTAGCTTGGTTCATTATTTCCCGATGTTGTTGCTGACTCTGCTCATAAAGGCGGCACATTTGTGAAAGTGCCGATTCACTGCCCTGTTGGCTTGACTGTCCCTGAGTGAACTCGTTGCTGGGTTGTGCATCATAATTTTCCTCTGGTGGAATTGGCATGGAGCGAGTCCAAGGACGAGACATTTTTCACTCTGGGGATATATTTTGTAAAATCCATAAGAAAAGCGGAAAGAGTCGCAAAAACAAATCCATAAATGCATAAAGCTGGCAGATATAATTAAATAACCAAGCTTACTTAAGAAAAACAAATCGACTTGCGCACGGAGAAGGACTGCTCATTACATATCTTACACGCGGGCGGTAATTATACAATACATCACTCAGGATATGCGTACATAATCCTGACATGTTATTTAGGCTAGTGCACTTCTCCAGATCCTACATGATGCGCAAACAGGCTACTTCTCACAACCTATGTACATATCTTACAAAGCGGTACAATACACGTCAGCTAAGCGTACTCAGGCAGAGATGTTGATGACCTCCTTTGCCCTGCCGAGGGCGAGGCGTAGCGAGGTTGGGGACTCGACTTCCTCCTCGCTAATAGGCTCCATACGTGTAGTGTTGCGCAGAGTGGACGGAGCGGTTGCCAGGGGCGAAGCAACACGTACAGGAGTGGGCGCGAAGGGTGGTGCAGTGCGCGCTGGAGTGGGCGCAATGATTTGGTTGAATTCTTCGGTAGAAGGCAGGCGACGAGTAGGCGTATACGATGCTGAGGACGAGACAAAAGTCAGTGGTGGTGCGATGGGTAGGAGCTCCCTCCTGTTGGAGCACAGCCATGAACTGAGTCCATGCGGGTAGCTACGAAGTCGTCCACCAGGTTGTCGAAGGCTGCCTCCAGGGCCCAGAGATACTCAATGAGCATCTCAAAAGCCTCGTCTCGTTCTCCTCTGGGGCAGGAGTATGCGTAGTGACAGGTGTAAGGCACATGGCACGGAAGATAACGGTAACGACGAGTCTTCATCACGGGAAGGACATCCCTGAGACGAGCTATCGCCTCGCGGGCTGCCATCTGCATAGCATGCCTCTCCGTAGGCATGGCTCTTCCCACGAACCAGAAGCGGCGTAACTCACCACGCCCTCCCTTGAACTGCATCGCGGCCTGGTGCATAGTCAGACTGTCGTTGACTCGGTGCTGGCAGAGTGTGAAGACTGGGCGCACAGATGGCCCCATCGCGACCTGAACGATGAAAGAAAGAAGCTTGACGAACCCATCGGGCACGTTGGCGAAGGTCTGAGACTCGCAGCTGTTGTCGGCCATCTACAAAAGTAGGCAAAAATTCTGCATAGTCAGATCATAAATTTATGCTGACTGACAGAAAATGACTACAATTGCCAAAGTATAAATTAGCTCTATCATGCTAATAACCAATTAGCGATCGCACCTAGTGGCTTCCTACAGTCAGCCTGGCTCTGGTACCAAGCTTGTCACGACCGGTTTTCCAATAAAAATATTTATTGAGAAACCAATCTTTTGAGTCCAGTATGAGAGAAATCCTCCTCACTGGTAGACAGATTCTTGATACAATAAGCCAGTAGCATAAAATATATTACAGGGTTGAACTACGGTTGCTCAACCAAATTATTACAAGCACGCCAATAATAATACATAATGGCGGACATGACACAGTGGTGTGGAGGCATACTACTGACTCGAGGATAGGGCGGTGGTGGAAAAACACAGCGGGGAGAGAAATACAAGACTCTAAGTCTATCATGTCATCGAGCGTCGAGGTGAGGCTCGATGAATTTATTTGGTAGCGGAAGCGGATATAAAACAGTGACCAAATCCAGGGTCACACGAGACTGACTGGGACTCCTCTAGGTGTCGGACTCGCTATCAAACTCTTCATCCATGAGATCGCCTTCGTCAGCATCTGGCCAAATCAACAAGCCAATGAGTACTTTGAAAGTACTCCCAAGACAGTTTGGACGTAAGATATAACAAATGCATGCATGGATGCGTCATGATTAATTCACCAATGTACATTCAAAAATTAGCATAACAAGGTAAGTAAAAGGGAAACGGCGGTAGTCCGCCTGAAATCCCAACAAAACATAAATAAATACCGATCGGGTGTCTGAAGCGACGCCTCGAAAGGTGAACAAATAAATATAAGGAAATGATGCCACAGTCGGGCGTCTTAGCGACACCACATAAAGGGCTTTAAAAGAAATACCACAGTCGGACATCGAGGAGACATCACATAAAGGGCTTTAAAAGAAATGCCACAGTCGGACGTCGGGGCGACATCACAGAAAGGGCTTTAAAAGAAATGCCACAGTCGGACGTCGGGGCGACATCACAGAAAGGGCTTTAAAAGAAATGCCACAGTCGGACATCGGGGCGACATCACAGAAAGGGCTTTAAAAGAAATGCCACAGTCAGACGTCGGGGCGACATCACAGAAAGGGCTTTAAAAGAAATGCCATAGTCGGACGTCGGGGCGACATCACATAAAGGGCTTGAAAAGAAAGTAGAATACATCAATGCCACAGTCGGACGTCTGAGCGACATCGCAGAAAGGGCTTTTATTCACAAGTAAATAATACTCATAATAAACATTTAATTCTTGAGAATAAATGGGTTAGTCCATCCACAGGAATAATTATTTAACCGGACTTAGCACTCATGCGATTCACCGGAGTCTCTGTCATCAAAACTGACATTTGATTAGGATAAGATAATATCGATCTAGGACATGGAATAGATGATTTGGAGGAATATATGACTCTGCAGAGTTTGTACAAAATTTTTCCCACAGCCAACGGATTTCCGTAGTCACGAAGGACTAGTTCCGTTTACGGTATTTCGGGAGAAAACACAGCTAACCAGTACACACCCATCCTACCTCTCGATGCTAGGAATCACCCTAGACATCGTCCAAGAAAAACTTTTGAGACGGGGAGATCACAATCTCGAATAGCATGGGATCAAATTTATATACGCGCGCTCTAAGGGGTGCCCCCCTCTCGGTCCCAACCGGAAACACCCATGCCCCCTGACCGGATGACTGGCTTTAATCCAGGGCCATGGAACCATCATCACGGCCTCTCCTTTTTGGTGTGTACCAGAAAAGCGGTTTGCAACTTACTAAACCATATTCCTTGCGGAAAACGTGCGGTAGTATAGGGAAGGAAATGAGAAGAATTGGACCAATACGGTTTGACACTGAAGTCACATAGTTTGGCATAAGACTGGCATGCTACGACACTGCCATCTTACCCATCCTCATGCCAACACATGGCCATTCATACTCACATCCATCCACTTATGGATCATCGAGCTCACTTACCTCAATATTGCATAAAATAACGTTCATCGATATGCTCCTCAACATGTCATGAAACTAACTAAATGCAAAACATGCCAAGACACTCATCATATCAAAAGTTCAAACATGCTTGCCTGGTTCAGATTAGTCGTAGCCTAGCTCGGTGAAGTTCGCGGCTCCGTCACCTCCTTCGGTATCTACGGTATAAAGAAAAATATATGCGCTATCGTAAATACCAAGGAGTGCACAAAAAGTATTCCAAATATTTTTCAAATAAATCTGATAAAAAACTAGACAAAATTTTAAAGAGAACAGAAAAAGAATCAATCAAAAATACTTTTCTGTTTGAAAGTTATAAGGGTTTTTGTCCAGGGACTCATCTGTAATGAAACAGAAGATTTCCAGGGGCTAGCTTATAAAAACAGAAAACGCTTCGGCAGAAACTACGCCAGCCCAAAGGGAAAACGCATTTTTCCCGAAGGCGCTTCCAGAAAATGATTCGTTTAGAAAGGACAGAGAGGCTGACAGCGGGTCCCGCCTGTCAGGTTTGAACTTTCAAAAAGGGGGGGCGAAGCTCGTCGGCGCCCGAGAGCCGCGGTGGTCGCCGGCGGCGATCCACGGCGAGGCAGGGGGATCGGAGGGTACCTCCGTGCTCAGGGCGCCATTCCGCGTCGGTTGGTGGTGGTGGTGGTCGCCGGCGAGTACCACGTCGACGGCGAGCTTTGCTCCGGCGGACGGCGGCTCGGGTGGTCGAGGGACTCGTCGGAGAGAGCTGTGAAGATCAAATTGAAGAGGGGGTTAGGCTCCTGGTAGCTAGAGAGGGTAACGGACGGGGTTTGGGCGCCGGAGATGGCCTCACCGGAGCGAATCGTGGTGGAGGCCGAGGCGGATCGGGGCGGCCGGAGTTGGGGGAGGAGACCTCCTTGAGGTCCTCCTAGTGGCCTGGCGGGGTGTTGGTGAGGAGTGGTGATGATGCGTGCACGAGGGTGAGCTCGGGGGCCCTTTTTATAGGCGGCCCGAGGCGGTTGCCGTGAACGGGGATCTCCGGTGACGATTACGGCGGCGCAGGGCTTGGTCGGGGTAATTAGGACGTTGGGCGTCATCGAGGAGGTCCACGGTTCCATTTAGGTGCTAATCGAGCTGGAGTTTGGTGCGTTGGGGGTGAGTTCGACAGAACGGGGCGGCGCGGGCCCGTCGGCGGCAGGGAGCGCTTCCCGTGCTTGCCGGCCATGGTGGCGGTGCCACGGGCGTGCGCTGGCACGCATGAGGCCACGCGGAGAGCAGAGGGGCGATGGGCGGCGCGGAACGGTGTTGAGCCGCCGTTCTTGTCCCCTGTCGGCCGCCACGGGAGGTCCCGGCGCCGCAGAAGACGCCGGCGAGGGCGGGCCAGCGTGCCACCGACGCCAGGAAGGCTCCACGCACGCGTGTGAAGCTCCGGACAAGAGGGAGGGGCTGCGAGCATCGAGCCAAGCGCACTGTCTACGCGTGAGTGAAGCTGACGAACGCAAAATGACACTGAAGTCTGAATTTTCTGAATTTTGAACAGCAACAGTGCATGCAAGGTGTTCGACAGAATGAATTTGGCCTCTGATGATTTTTCCTTGAGCTGATTTTTGGTGGAGTGGCTTCTCATTGCTCAAGTAGGCTGCCTGAATTTTGGTGGAATTTTTGGAGCAGTGTAGATATGAATTTCATCAAATTTGGCAAATCTGGTCCAAACTTGTAGAGACTGAATTTTGAAAAATTTGAAAAGAGAAGGAGTGGATCAAGATGGTTCTGGGTTGTGGGTACAAAGGACTATCCAGGAGAGTTGGTTTGAGGTCAAAACCCAAATGCAATAGGGTACTTGCTTTGAAAATCACTCAGGCTCCAAATAATTTTCAGAATTGATTTGAGAGGAAAAATAATTAGAATAAAATCCAAAACTTGCTTGGATTAGTTGGGACAGAGAACTTAGGTTGATTACAAGGAGGAGGGGAGGTTTTGGAGGGGTTTTACCACATGGGCAAAAATGCCAAGTCATGGGTGGTTTCCAAGATGTGAAAATCCCAAATTTTCATAGAGTTTCTTTTTAAAAGAAAACAAATTAAACTCCCAAAATAATTTGAGAGGGAACCAACAGAGAAGAAGTTTCAAAAGATCAAACACCAAAGTTTGAAAAAAAAATAAAATCCTTGCCAAAGCAAAGGAAGTTTTTAAGAGGAAGGTTTTCTGGAAAAAAATATTTAAATGGCCTCTTTTCAAAAACCACAAAGTTTTTGATAAAAACCAAATTAAAATTTTTGGAGTGTCACAGTTTGCAGGCAGTACATGGCCTTTGGGTAGAAAGCATCCAAATACTGCCATCGTCGCGTCGTAGCATTCTCTGCCTTAGTTGAATTGAGCCTTCAGAGCCATTATTTGTGAGATCGCATCCAGCTGACAAAGCTCAATGTGCTCATGGAGAGGACGTTTTGAAGACTCCAACATTTCATTGAAGGCCTTTGCAGATTCCTCCATCTCATCATTCGAGTCCCTTGCATCATCAAATTTTGCACCATGTCTTCCATCCCGGTACAATGCTTGTCGGTGCAACGACGAACCACCTCAGCTCTGGCAAGTTGGGCAGACTCACCATGAAATGTCCAGACCGTATAAACAGGCGTAAAACCAAACTTCTGCAGGTGTTTACTCATTTCAAGCTCGTTCCTCCTATGATAGTTGTCGCACCGGACATAGGGGCACCACCTTTCTCTCTCGCAATTTGCAAATGCGGCTCTCACAAACCCCTTGGTTTTTGTTAACCATTCATCGGTCATGTCTTCTTGACTAGTGTTACTGGTGTACATCCACGCACAATCACTCATATTGCATAGCTAGTGGACACACAAGAAATATATACATAATTCAGCAAACCATATGCATCAATTAATGGAGTTTGTCAGTTTTATTACGTCCATGCAACCTAGACGCTAATAGGTAAATATAGGTCCTAATCCCACCCGAGTATGTATAGATTGGGTTTGTTTTCCCATGCTCTGCTCCGGACCTGACGCAAAATTTCGGCATCACCTCCCCGTTGTTCTCTTGATACACGTCTCGGCAATAAGAAGAGAGGATGTGTACCCGGAGAACAACAGGAGGTACTGATGAAATTCTGCATCGGATCCTGAGCAGAGCATATGGGAAAACGAATCCAATCTACACATACTCAGGTTGTCCATGGATAATGTTGGACAATTCAAAAGAATCACGGTTATAAATATGCAAATGCATGCATATTGTAACATCCCAAATTTTCAATTTGGAATGTTATACATTAGATCATCATTGCATATCATATTTTATTGCATTTTGGTTTGATCCTAGAAATTCTACGCAACTCAAGGACCCACGGAGAGAGTTGGGGACTTCGCTATTTTCATATTCGAGTTTTCTCGAATTTTGAAAAGAGGATCGTTTGATTTTAATTATTTTCTCTATGAATATTTCTTTTGTAAAAATAAAAGAGAGAGTATAAAATGACTTCCTCAAAAATAAAGAAATATCGTAGATTTAATATTAAAATCAAAAACAATTTTTATTCGGAGTTTTATCGCTATTGTATTTGAATTAGGAAAAATGTGCATTTTTCAAAATTTCATTTTAGGCCCAAATAAATGTTCACCTTGTCCGGCCTATTTTTAGAGGACGTGGAAAATTTATTTCGGAATTTTTGGAGTCTGTTTAGTATTTCTTTCCTTTCTTTTTCTGCATGTCAGAATCGTTTTAAAAAAAAGTCAAACCGACTTCGGGTCGTACCTGAGCGGAACTCCGCCCGGGGGGCCTTTATAAGCAGCCACCCCGAGTCGCCGAAGCCCAACCCGCGCCACCGCCCAAACCCTAACCCTAACCGCGCCCCGCCGCCGCGCCTCGCCGCTGCCACGCGCCGCCACCCGCCGCCCCATGCCGCCTCGCCAGAGCCCGCCCGCCGCCGCC
>NC_041380.1:33788407-33803252 GCF_002162155.2 Triticum dicoccoides
CCGCCGCCGTTCGCCAGACTTTTGCCGGAGGTAGCCGCTGTCGCTGCCTCGGTTTTCGCGAGAGAATCGACAGTTTTTTTTTTCTAAACCTAGATCCGTTTTTTAATCCGGTTTGGTATATTTTTTTAATTATTTAGCGAACGACCGTTCGTTAATTTGTTTTAACGAATAGTTTTCACAGTTTAGCCGTAGACAGCGAACGTTTGTTCATTAGCCTGTTCGTCAGTTTTTCATTTTCTTGGATTTTCCGCGATTATTTTCGATCGCGATTTCTGATCCGATTTTCGTTCTAGTATAACTTTTCGCTCGTTTATCGGAATCAGGCAATTCAAGCGCCTAGAGTTTTGTCTCGAAACCCTCTTTCTGTTTAACCAACTTAAACAAGATTTTGCTACTGTAAAATTTGACTTTAGTCCAGATTAGTAAACGAAGCTTGTTTCTTTCACCGTTTGAGTTGAGTTGCTTCGTTTGATTTGATTCTTTTTGCAAACCGGAGTTCTTAAGTTGAACTTTCTGGTTAGATCTGTTATTTGAGTTTTACCTGTGCCCTTGCTTGATTGCTTATTGTATGCTTGTTTGTTTGTGATAGAGTACTCAGAGTGTGAAGCGTGCTACTACGAGTCTCTAGGTTTCGTGGATCATCAGCAAGACAAGTAACACTTTGATCATACCTCTTTACTACCCAGTTTTGTTGCATTAGATCAATCCTCAAACATTGCATGGTTAGGATCTGATTAAATTGTGAGTTGGGAAGTAGATGAGGTAGTACCTATTCACCTGTTTATTATCAAACCTTGGGAGTTACTTCTACGTCGCTTATATTGCTATGCTATGCTCGTAGATGTGGATTGGGTTTGAGAGTATTCATGACAAATGTGAGTATTGTTAAATAATGGTTAACTTAAGGTGGCAACTTTAATACACATCTGGGTGGATTGAGGCACCTTGGGAATTCCAGTGATTGCCTGTATTTTTGGAAATCCCGGGGTACCGCGTGATTCTCCTATGGACCGTCACCCACACTCAAAGGGATCATAAGATTATTCACGCTAGAAACTTCCGTGTGCAGCCACATGCCATTATGGGCTCTGGCATAGTTGAGTAAGTTGTGGGAAACCTTTCCATGATGTGCTAGCAGATGTAGGGGATTGTAGGTGTACCGGCCTATATATCGGTTAAGGGGACCTCTTCGGAAAGACTGTGTCTCGGTCATCCATTTCTCAAACATCTTGTAGTGCGAGAAAACCAACGGAGGATCGAGTCTTGTGGGGAAAAGTGCACAAACGTCTGTAGAGTGTACAAACTAATCATGGTTAGCTGTGTCCCCGGTTATGGACATCTTGAGTATCTAGTTCTTGGATTATCATGTGGATCTCATCACTCCTAATGATATAATTTGATTGGGGTTAATGATTATTTTTAATTGGGATTGAGATGGGGTTTACCATTCTCAATATTCAACAACCACCATGATAGTTAAATAAAATTTACTCCTTTGTTGTAGGGAAAAATTGGCTTTTCACAAAACATATTAACCATACAGCCTCCACCAGCCAAATATGCATGTAGTGATAGCATTATTCTGTTCATTACTCTTTTGTGTTACCTTGCCAGCATATTCCATGTGCTAACCCATTTTTGGGCTGTAACGTACCATGTTGCAGACTTTTCAGATGACGAGTAAGGAGCCTTAGGTCGTGGTCTTTCACTCAGTGATGTCGTTGGAGTTGATGGACTCACTTTATCTTCCAAGCCTTCCGCTGTTATCGTATTAGATGGCCTTAAGCCATATTTATTGTAATAAGTTCTCTTTTGAGACATTCGATGTAATAAGTGTGTAATTGCTACTCTGTTATAAATCCTTCAAGTACTGTGTGTGTCAGCATTACCGATCCAGGCCGATGACACTTATGCACAGAGATCAGACTGTTTGAGGTCTGGTCGCTACAAAGATGGTATCAGAGCACACGCTGACTGTAGGACACGACCACTAAGCTAAAGCCCTAGATCACTACTCTCTTCTCATTTCTAACTCCTCTCCTTTTTCTACTCTTTAGGATGGCGGATGCAAGGATCAAGTTCACACAACCGGATGAAGACACCCCTTTTTGGAAGACACTTGAAGGAAGTCACTAGGTACCTGAACATCGGAATACTAAGCTTCACCGGGATTAGGATTTGTCACTCCAATTGTCGGAGAGGTATCTCTGGGCCCTCTCGGTAATGCACATCACATAAGCCTTGCAAGCATTGCAACTAATGAGTTAGTTGCGAGATGATGTATTATGAAACGAGTAAAGAGACTTGCCGGTAACGAGATTGAACTAGGTATTGAGATACCGACGATCGAATCTCGGGCAAGTAACATACCGATGACAAAGGGAACAACGTATGTTGTTATGCGGTCTGACCGATAAAGATCTTTGTAGAATATGTGGGATCCAATATGAGCATCCAGGTTCCGCTATTGGTTATTGACCGGAGACATGTCTCGGTCATGTCTACATTGTTCTCGAACCCGTAGGGTCCGCACGCTTAAGGTTTCGATGACAGTTATATTATGAGTTTATGAGTATTGATGTACCAAAGTTAGTTCAGAGTCTCGGATGTGATCACGGACATAATGAGGAGTCTCCAAATGGTCGAGACATAAAGATTGATATATTGGACGGCTATATTCGGACACCGGAAGTGTTTCGGGTGATTTCGGAGAAAACCGGAGTACCGGAGGGTTACCGGAACCCCCCGAGAGAAGTAATGGGCCATATGGGCCTTAGTGGAGAGAGAGAAGGGCAGCCAAGGTGGGCCACGCGCCTCCTCCCCCCTTGGTCCGAATTGGACTAGGAGAAGGGGGCGGCGCCCCCCTTTCCTTCTCCCTCCCCACTTCCTTTCCCCCTCCTAGTAGGAGTCCTGCTCCTACTAGGAGGAGGACTCCTCCTTGGCACGCCAATAGAGCCGGCCGGCCTCCTCCCCTTGCTCCTTTATATACGGGGGCAGGGGGCACCCCTAGACACACAAGTTGATCCTCGTGATCGTTTTCTTAGCCGTGTGTGGTGCCCCCTTCCACCATACTCCTCGATAATATTGTAGTGGTGCTTAGGCGAAGCCCTGCGACGGTAGAACATCAAGATCGTCACCACGCCATCGTGCTAACGGAACTCTTCCCTGACACTTTGCTGGATCAGAGTCCGGGGATCGTCATCGAGCTGAACGTGTGCTAAAACTCGGAGGTGTCATAGTTTCGGTGCTTGATCGGTCGGGCTGTGAAGACGTACTACTACATCAACCGCGTTGTCATAATGCTTCCGCTGTAGGTTTACGAGGGTACGTAGATCACACTCTCCCCTCTCGTTGCTATGCATCACCATGATCTTGCGTGTGCATAGGAAATTTTTTGAAATTACTACGTTCCCCAACAAAACCGCCATTTGTAGAATGCCCCTTTGCTTCACTTATATTTGTTAGAGCGTGGGCATATCTTTTGTAGAAAGAATTAAAACTCTCTT
This sequence comes from Triticum dicoccoides, assembly GCF_002162155.2. Classification (NCBI taxonomy): domain Eukaryota; kingdom Viridiplantae; phylum Streptophyta; class Magnoliopsida; order Poales; family Poaceae; genus Triticum; species Triticum dicoccoides. The sequence goes on from NC_041380.1 coordinate 33,791,914, forward strand.
GCTTCACTTATATCTATTTAGAGAGTTGACAGGAATTGGTCATTCACATGGTTAGTCATAATATCCTAAATAAAACTTGTAGATCGCTGAATATGATATGTTTGATTCCTTGCAATAGTTTTGCGATATAAAGATGCTAATATGTGGGAGGTACTTAAATGATTGGTGTTTAGTAAGAATATTGGTGTTAAGGTTTGTGATTGCCGAAGCATAAATGTATAGTCTCTCGTTATGTCGAGAAGTTGGAGCACAATTTATCCTTGATTGTCTATCTTTGTGTGAAGGTCGGGGCGCGTGATGGTTAACTCCTACCAACCTCTCCCCTAGGAGCATGCGTAGTAGTACTTTGCTCCGAGGGCTAATAAATTTTTTGCAATAAGTATGTGAGTTATTTATGACTAATATTGAGTCCATGGATTATACACACTCTCACCCTTCCACCTTGCTAGCCACTCTAGTCCCACGCAACTTTCGCCGGTGCATCAAACCCACCATATACCCTTCCTCAAAACAGCCACCATACCTACCTATTATGGCATTTCCATAGCCATTCCGGGATATATTGCCATGCAACTTCCATCATCATCATATACATGACTTGAGCGTTCGTCGTCATATTGCTTTGCATGATTGTAGGATAGCTAGCATGATGTTTTCATGGATTGTCTGTTTGATGTCATTGCTACGCTAGATCATTGTACATCCCGGTACACCGCCAGAGGCATTCATATAGAGTCATACTTTGTTCTAGATATCAAGTTGTAATATTGAGTTGTAAGTAAATAAAAGTGTGATGGTCATCATTATTAGAGCATTGCCGCATGTGAGGAAGAAAAGAGGCCAATGAAGCCTAAATAAAAAAGGGGGTTGCTGCTATCTTATTACCAGTAGCGTGGTTTACGACCGGTGCTACTGCTAAGCCGCAGCATATACCAACTTTTCCCTCCCCCTCCCCCTCCCCCTCCCCCATCCTCTCTTCCTTACTTTCCCCTACCTCCCACCTCCTCTCTCCGTCACTTTGCTTCTTCCTCACTACTTCTCCCCCCATTACTCTCCTTCTTCTACCTACCTTTCTCTCTCTTTATTACTCCTAGCTAACTACACCACCTCCATTAATGCATCTCCTTTCTATTTTTCCTCCCCCCCTCCACTAGTTGAAGTTGTCTCCTCCCAAATTAGCTAGCTAGGTAGATGTACCATTTAGTGAAGTGACCTATGTACCCCCTAACTAGATCTAGCCTTGTCAAGAAGAGCTTTGTCCACTTTTGATCTCCCTACTACATCATCATCTCCACTAGTGTGCTTGATCTCGAGAGATATGTGATTAAAAATTCATGCTTTTGCAAGAATGGAAATATGTGAATGTGTGTGCGATATGACATAATCAGGCGATGTGATGGACATTGTGTGTGTGGCATGAGTTGACATTGAATTGTGCTTGTGAGTTGCCTATGTTTTTCCAAAATGTCGATTTATTTCCGTTTTGGCGAATTCCGGGCAAACTCTAGATCTATATGTTCTATTTTTAGGGAAGGTCATGCCAAATTTTTGTATGACTCTGATGCATGCACGCATTTTTATAATCAATTTGTTTATTATTACCATGCAGGCATTCATTATGGTCAGTGGAACTATGGTGGACAGGTGGTCGCGGTCGGCGTTGTAGGACCTGAAACAAAATAACCTGACAGAGGTCTTATGTCCGTGTCGAATATGCAAAGGAATAGTTTGGCTCGACCCCTATGACGATGGTCGTGTCGAAGCACACCTGCTCATGACTAGTTTCATGGATGGCTATACTCGGTGGATAATTGAAGATGTTGAGGGCGCCGACGGGGCAGGCAATGACAACACGGGGCAAGACGAAGAGATGATCGATAATGGCGGCGGGGAAGAGGCCGGCATGGCAGCGGAGAAGGGACCGGACATGGCGGAGGAGAAGGACCAGACATGGCGGCGGAGAAGGGACCGGACATGGCGGCAGAGAGAACGCGGACTCCATGCTGCAGAGTTCGTCTGTACTAAGTTCAATTGTGCGGAACCCTCATGTTCAAAGCACTGCTTCGCAAGGAGACGAGTAATGAGAGAGCTTCTTCTAGAGAGGAGGCTAAGCAGCAACAACTGGTGGTAGACTCGAACACTCCATTGTATGATGGTTGCAATCCTGAGGTGACCCGCTTGAGTTTCACGCTCCAACTCCTGAAGACGAAGGCTAAAAACAAATGGACCGACACAAGCCTCGATGAGCATCTCAAGTACCTAAAGTATGTTCTTCCCGCGGGGAATCTATGTCCTACTAGTGTGGATGAGGCCAAGAAGATCGTGTGCCCTCTTGATCTGCCACACGTTAGATACCATGCATGCATTAACGATTGCATAATTTATCGGAAGGAGCACGCAAAAAAACAAGTTGTCCGTTGTGCAATGCTTCTCGATACAAGAAGGTCAGGAAGAAATCTCCCCAGAAAGTTGTATGGTACTTATAGATCACTCCCTGTCTCCAGCGGTATTTTGTAGATCCCAAGGAAGCAAAGATCATGCGCTGGCACGCAGAGATGAAGAAGTCCAACGATGGAGATGATCCGAAGCTGATACACGTCAAGGATGGAATCCAATGGAGAGCGTTGAACGGCTTTTATCGGTATTTCAATGTGATGCAAGGAACATCGTGATCGGCGCGTGTACCGATGGCATGAATCTGTTTGGCAACCAGAACACCAACCATAGCACATGGCCCGTGTTTGTATGGATGTACAACCTCCCCCTTGGTTGTGCATGAAGTCGAAGTACATTCACATGAGCATGCTGATTCAAGGGCCGAGACAACCGGGGAATAATAATAATTTGTATCTGGGGCTAATTCAAGAGGAGTTAGACACGTTATGGAAAACACCGGCCAAGACATGGGACGCCAGCAAAGACGAGTATTTCTACATGAGAGCCGTGCTGATCACGATGATGCACGACTATCTCAGTTACGAATATGTCGCAGGCCAGGTGTGCCATGGATATTGTGGATGCACGCGATGCATGCATGATACGACGTCTTAGCAACTAACGTCAAGGAAAGATGGTGGCTCTAGGAAAATCGTGTACATGGGGCATCGAAGATGGCTCGAGAAGGACAGCCCGTGGAGATCTATTCAATGTTCACACTGAGCATCAAGGACCTCCATGTAAGCGGAGCGGCGCCAAAATCGATGAGCTGTTGAAAACTGGGAATAGTGCCCTGCGCCGGGAAACACGATGAAAAAGGCGCCGGACCCGTTGCGGAAGGTATGGAAGACGAGGTCTATGTTCTGGGACATGGAGAAAGTATCGCTCTAGCTTGGGGGAGGCTTAAGAGAATGTTATATTCATGCCCAATTCATGAGCTCTTATTATTCAAAAAAGTTATGCTTGGCTTTCTCGTAATGATCAATCCATGATTGATAGTTCTTGTGTTGGTTCTTTCATGAAGAAGACTATTGAATTCAGGTGGGATCTCTTAGAAAGAATTAAATGCAACTCTCAAGATTGGGAACTCGACGAAGGTAAAGAGTCGGGTATTAAGCTTAAGTTTGATTGTGTTAAATCTTTTATGAACACCGATGCTTTTCAAAAGTTTAGCACTAAGTATGGACTTGACTCTGAGATAGTAGCCTCCTTTTGTGAATCTTTTGATACTCATGTTGATCTCCCTAAAAGATGTGGTATAAATAGCATCCCCTATTAAAGAATAAATCAAAGAACCAGTTGTTCCTAAAGAAGAAACTATCATTTACAATGTTGACCAGTTGTTCCTACTGCTTACATTGAGAAACCACCTTTTCCTGTTAAGATAAAGGAGCATGATATGGTTTCAACTGTGGCTCACAGAAGTAATATTAGAGCACCTAAACCCCCCGAGCAAATTAAATTAGAACCTAGTGTTGCTATGGTTAAAGATCTCTTGGTCGATAATTTTGATGGGCGTGTTATTTACTTCATCGGTGAAGTAGCAAGAATTGCTAAACCCGGTACAAAATACAAACATAGACATGTTGTAGGCATGCCTGTTGTCTCGGTTAAAATAGGAGATGATTGTTATCATGGTTTATGTGATATGGGTGCTATCACCCCTCTTCTTCCCCCGACCTCTCCCGGCCGAAGAAGAAGCGCCCGCCGTTGGTGACTGCATACTGTCTATCAGCGCTCTTCAGAGGTGTTGGGGTGGAAGGGAAGCACCCCTCCCAGCACGCGCTGAGGAAGGAGCCTCGGAGCGCTCTGGACCCGCGCCCACCATCTGTCAACACCTGCAATGACAAAGAGTAAATGAAATTAGTACAACATAAAAAAATTGAACCTGACATGAATAATAATATGTATATAATTTAAGTGTATCATCATCATGAACATGATAAAAAATGGAATACCTAATAACATGAACTAATTAATAATCTTCATCGTCTATAAATGCTCCAGGATCAATAAATGCATCATCATCATCACTATCAGTAATGATGTGCTCATCATCATCCTCAATAAATGCATCAACATGTGGAATGCCTCCTTTACATAATCGGACAAGCATTGACAGGTCATCCACAGCAGTAACCTCTTCTTGTTCTGGCTCTTCTTGTTCCGGCTCAGGTGTGAAGTTGGATTCACTGTCGCTGTCTACTTCAATGTTCTGGGCTGAAGTAGAGCAGTTCTTGATACGTTTTCTGGAATGACGTGTTTCTTGGAAGAATTCTCCTTCATATGTGCCTGGGTTAATTTGAGGTTCATAATCCTCTTCATTGGGGGGGGGAGATGGTCTAACACGTGGTGGCACTTCATAAACGACATCCCAACCATTAAGATTTGGATCACTTCGACAGGCCCACGGTAGATAGAAAACTTGGGTTGCCTGTTGAGCCATAATATAGACATCGGCAACATCCAAATGGGTGCTTTGTTTGATTTCGACTAGCCCTATATGTTCATGAGTCCTTCTAGTCTCCTTTGGCTAGAACCAATAAAATTTGAAGACTACGACATTTGGTGGGATTGCACCATAGAATAAAAGTTCATAAATTGCTTCAACTCTTCCATAATACTCGGTACCTCCTTCGCCGATAGCAGAGACACAACAATTTGTAAACTTTTGGTCGGCCGTAGATAGCCTTTGCCATAGGTAAAAAAGGGATACCTGTTAATGTCGTATTTGTCAAATGAACGAACCTTATAGTCAAAGCCATTAGCGACTTGTCTCAACTCGGCGTTCATAAACTGAATTAGCCTAAAAAATTAATACAAAAGAAGGATTGTTTCCTTAGCCGCAAATTAGACGAAGAAATGAAATGGTATAATGGAAATTGCCGTTTGTTTGAACCAAGAGATGAAACTGGGATAGTCGCCTCGTTGCTTTGCCAGAAGCCCATACTCTTCGACGGAATCCTTTTGTATCACCGCTCCATACGAGAATTTGGCGACGTATCAACTGTATCAAATATCCGGGAATAAGAGCAGTTCAAAGGAATTAGAAGTTGTGAAACAATGTACCGAGAACTTACTTGATGTACGGCCGCACTTCTGTTAGGTTGTTGAAGATATACAACGAAATGGCCCGCCATTCTTAGACATCCAACGAATAGGGATTAGAAGAACCGGCTGGTGCGAGCTTTTTGGAAATATGCCCTAGAGGCAATAATAAAAGGATTATTATTATATTTCCTTGTTCATGATAATTGTCTTTTATTCATGCTATAATTGTATTATCTGGAAATCGTAATACATGTGTGAATACTTAGACACCAACATGTCCCTAGTAAGCCTCTAGTTAACTAGCTCGTTGATCAACAGATAGTCATGGTTTCCTGACTATGGACATTGGATGTCATTGATAACGAGATCACATCATTAGGAGAATGATGTGATGGACAAGACCCAATCCTAAACATAGCACAAGATCGTATAGTTCATTTGCTAGAGTTTTTCCAATGTCAAGTATCTTTTCCTTAGACCATGAGATCGTGTAACTCCCGGATACCGTAGGAGTGCTTTGGGTGTACCAAACATCACAACGTAACTGGGTGACAATAAAGGTATACTACGGGTATCTCTGAAAGTGTCTGTTGGGTTGACACGAATCAAGACTGGGATTTGTCACTCCGTATGACGGAGAGGTATCTCTGGGCCCACTCGGTAATGAGTCATCATAATGAGCTCAAAGTGACCAAGTTTCTGGTCACGGGATCATGCATTACGGTACGAGTAAAGTGACTTGCCGGTAACGAGACTGAACGAGGTATTGGGATACCGACGATCGAATCTCGGGCAAGTAATGTACCGATTGACAAAGGGAATTGTATACGGGGTTGCTTGAATCCTCGACATCGTGGTTAATCCGATGAGATCATCGAGGAGCATGTGGGAGCCAACATGGGTATCCAGATCCCGCTGTTGGTTATTGACTGGAGAGCCATCTCGGTCATGTCTACATGTCTCCCGAACCCGTAGGGTCTACACACTTAAGGTTCGGTGACGCTAGGGTTGTAGAGATATGAATATGCAGTAACCCGAAAGTTGTTCGGAGTCCCGGATGAGATCCTGGACGTCAGAGGAGTTCCGGAATGTTCCGGAGGTGAAGAATTATATATAGGAAGTGCAGTTTCGGCCATCGGGAGAGTTTCGGGGGTCACCGGTATTGTACCAGGACCACCGGAAGGGTCCCAGGGGTCCACTGGGTGGGGCCACCCATCCCGGAGGGCCCCATGGGCTAAGTGGGGAGGGGAACCATCCCATAGTGAGATGGTGCGCCCCCCTTGGCCCACCCCATGCGCCTAGGGTTGGGAACCCTAGGGTGGGGGGCGCCCCACCTGGCTTGGGGGGCACTCCACCCCTTGGCCGCCGCCCCCCTAGGAGATCCCATCTCCTAGGGCCGGCGCACCCCCTAGGGGGCCTATATAAAAGGGGGGAGGGGCAGCGGCACCCTTGAGTCTTGGCGCCTCCCTCTCCCCTGCTACACCTCTCCCTCTCGCAGTAGAACGGCGAAGCCCTGCTGCGGTGACCCCTGCATCCACCACCACGCCGTCGTGCTGCTGGATCTTCATCAACCTCTCCTTCCCCCTTGCTGGATCAACCTCTCCTTCCCCCTTGGTGGTCCCGGTACAATACCGATTACCCCCGAAACTTTCTCGATGGCCGAAACTTGACTTCCTATATATAAATCTTTACCTCCGAACCATTCCGGAACTCCTCATGACGTCCGGGATCTCATCCGGGACTCCGAACAACTTTCGGGTTGCTGCATACTATTTTCTCTACAACCCTAGCATCACCGAACCTTAAGTGTGTAGACCCTGCGGGTTCGGGAGACATGTAGACATGACCGAGACGACTCTCCGGTCAATAACCAACAGCGGGATCTGGATACCCACGTTGGCTCCCACATGCTCCTCGATGATCTCATCAGATGAACCACGATGTCGAGGATTCAATCAATCCCGTATACAATTCCCTTTGTCAATCGGTACGTTACTTGCTCGAGACTCGATCGTCGGTATCCCAATACCTCGTTCAATCTCGTTACCGACAAGTCACTTTACTCGTACCATAATGCATGATCCCGTGATCAACCACTTGGTCACATTGAGCTCATTATGATGATGCATTACCGAGTGGGCCCGGAGATACCTCTCTGTCATACGGAGTGACAAATCCTAGTCTCGATTCGTGCCAACCCAACAGACACTTTCGGAGATACCCGTAGTGCACCTTTATAGTCACCCAGTTACATTGTGACGTTTGGCACACCCAAAGCACTCCTACGGTATCCGGGAGTTACACAATCTCATGGTCTAAGGAAATGATACTTGACACTTGGAAAAGCTCTAGCAAACGAACTACACGATCTTTGTGCTATGCTTAGGATTGGGTCTTGTCCATCACATCATTCTCCTAATGATGTGATCCCGTTATCAATGACATCCAATGTCCATAGTCAGGAAACCATGACTATATGTTGATCAACGAGCTAGTCAACTAGAGGCTCACTAGGGACATGTTGTGGTCTATGTATTCACACATGTATTACGATTTCCGGATAACACGATTATAGCATGAACAATAGACAATTATCACGAACAAAGAAATATAATAATAACCATTTTATTATTGCCTCTAGGGCATATTTCCAACAGTTTATAGGCCTGAAAAATTTGCTATATTGAAATATTTCTATGAGAATTATGAATATAATTTCGATATTGATGCATTTATTGAGAAAGTCTCCGCTATCCAAGAAGAGACAAATATTTTGCAGGAAACTATGGAAGAAGAAATTGATGACACTGAGCTCATTAGATGAAAAAGATGATGAGGAGAGCGAAGAACAAAAGGAGGAAGAGTAGATTAGCTACATGTGCCCACCTTCTAATGAGAGTAACTCTTCAACTCATACATTGTTTAATTTCCCTTCGTGCTTACCGAAGGATGATTGCTATGATCCCTTTGATTCGTTTGAAATATCCCTTTTGATGAACTTGATGTTTGCTATGCTTGTGGCCATGATGCCAATATGAATTATGCTTATGGAGATAAACTTTCTATCGTCCCTTATCTTAAGAATGAAATTGTTGCTATTGCACCCACACATGATAGTCCTATTATCTTTTTGAATTCTCCCAACTACACTATATCGGAGAAGTTTGCTCTTATTAAGGATTATATCGATGGGTTGCGTCTTACTTCTACACATGATGATTTTGATGAATATAATATGCATGTTCTTGCTGCTACTTGCAATTATTATGAGAGAGGAAGTACATCTCCGCCTCTCTATGTTTCCATTACGATAAAATTGCAAGAAATTGCTATACTATGTATTGGCCTTTACTCGATGTGCATGAATTGTTCTTTTATGACATGTTGATGCATAGGAAGAGAGTTAGACTTTGTTGTTGCATGATATATATATATATATTACTTTGTGCTCACTACTAAATCACAAATCATCGTTAATTAAAATTGGCTTTGATATACCTTGGGATCCGGGTGGATCCATTACTTGAGCACTATATGCCTAGCTTAATGGCTTTAAAGAAAGAGTTGCCAGGGAGACAACCCGGAAGTTTTAGAGAGTCATTTTATTCTGTTGTGTGCTTTTAAAAAGTTTAAAAACAAAAAAAATAAAGAGGGGAACCTAAAAACCTTTTCAAAAAGAGAAGCGATTGGAAGGTTATGCATTGAGAAGTGAGTGTCGACCTTGAACACTTGTGTTCATTCTCATGGAAACGATGTAGATTTTTTCATGGAAATTTCTCAAAAAAATAATTTTCCCCTTGTACAAATCCATTGTATTATAAAAATAATGTGCCAAGATTTGCCTTTAGGATGATTAGATTGCTTGCTTGGTTTGTGCGGTGCAAAAATAGAAACTTCGGCTGTAGTGCGTGATTTTACATTTTTTGCTGGAAAGTCAAATGCTTCTGAAACATTTTGGACAGCACTTCCATACGAATTTTTTATTTTTTCCTAGTTTTTCAGAATTTTTAGAAGTACAAAAGTATGGTTAATGTTCAGATTACTACAGACTGTCCTGTTATCACAGATTGTTGTTATAGTTTCATTATTTGCTTATGTTTGAAGTCTTGGTGAGCCTCCTTTGACTTGGGGCCATAGAATTGTGATAGAATACAGTGAGTAATGTTTGATTATAATTATACAATAATGCTATAGTAGTACATTATGGGATTTGAAGTTGTATGTACTAACCCCTCTAATAAAAAAAGTTTTGTTAAGTTTTGTGTCGATGAAGTTTTTGAAGATCGATGAGGTATAGATATGAGAAGAATGAGGAGAGGCAAGAGCTCAAGCTTGGGGATGCCTAAGGCACCCCAAGTATATATTCAAGGAGACTCAAGCGTCTAAGCTTGGGGATGCCCCGGAAGGCATCCCATCTTTATTCGACAATTATCGGTATGTTTAAGTTTTTGTTTTGTTCACATGATATGCAAATCTTGGAGCGTCGTGTGCTTTTTATTTTTCTTTTAATAAATGCACCATGCTGGTATGAGATACCCTTGGTTGATTTATAGAATGCTCTTTGCACTTCACTTATATCTTTTGAGTATGGCTTTATAGAATGCTTCATGTGCTTCACTTATATCATTTGAAGTTTGGATTGCCTGTTTCTCTACACATGAAAAACTGCCATTTGTAGAATGCCCCTTTGCTTCACTTATATTTGTTAGAGCGTGGGCATATCTTTTGTAGAAAGAATTAAAACTCTCTTGCTTCACTTATATCTATTTAGAGAGTTGACAGGAACTGTTCATTCACATGGTTAGTCATAAAATCCTAAATAAAACTTGTAGATCGCTGAATATGATATGTTTGATTCCTTGCAATAGTTTTGCGATATAAAGATGCTAATATGTGGGAGGTACTTAAATGATTGGTGTTTAGTAAGAATATTGGTGTTAAGGTTTGTGATTGCCGAAGCATGCACGTATAGTCTCTCGTTATGCCGATAAGTTGGAGCACAATTTATCCTTGATTGTCTATCTTTGTGTGAAGGTCGGGGCGCGCGATGGTTAACTCCTACCAACCTCTCCCCTAGGAGCATGCGTAGTAGTACTTTGCTTCGAGGGCTAATAATTTTTTTGCAATAAGTATGTGAGTTATTTATGACTAATATTGAGTACATGGATTATACACACTCTCACCCTTCCACCTTGCTAGGCACTCTAGTCCCACGCAACTTTCGCGGGTGCATCAAACCCACCATATACCCTTCCTCAAAACAGCCACCATACCTACCAATTATGGCATTTCCATAGCCATTCGGCAATATATTGCCATGCAACTTCCATCATCATCGTATACATGACTTGAGCATTCGTCGTCATATTGCTTTGCATGATTGTAGGATAGCTAGCATGATGTTTTCATGGATTGTCCGTTTGATGTCATTGCTACACTAGATCATTGTACATCCCGGTACACCGCCAGAGGCATTCATATAGAGTCATACTTTGTTCTAGATATCGAGTTGTAATATTGAGTTGTAAGTAAATAAAAGTGTGATCATCATCATTATTAGAGCATTGCCCCACGTGAGGAAAAAAAGAGGCCAATGAAGCCTAAATAAAAAAAAGGGGTTGCTGCTATCTTATTAGCAGTAGCGTGGTTTACGACCAGTGCTACTGCTAAGCCGCAGCATATACCAACTTCCCCCCTCCCCCTCCCCCTCCCCCTCCCCCATCCTCTCTTCCTTACTTTCCCCTACCTCCCACCTCCTCTCTCCGTCACTTTGCTTCTTCCTTACTACTTCTCCCCCCATTACTCTCCGTCTTCTACCTACCTTTCTCTCTCTTTATTACTCCTAGCTAACT
>NC_041380.1:33803606-33808356 GCF_002162155.2 Triticum dicoccoides
TAATGCATCTCCTTTCTCTTTTTCCTCCCCCCACCACTAGTTGAATTGTATCCTCCCAAATTAGCTAGCTAGGTAGATGTACCATCTAGTTAAGTGACCTATGTACCCCCTAACTAGATCTAGCCTTGTCAAGAAGTGCTTTGTCCACTTTTGATCTCACTACTACATCATCATCTCCACTACGTGTGCTTGATCTCGAGAGATAGGTGACTAAAATTGCATGCTTTTGCAAGAATGGAAATATGTGAATGTGTGTGCGATATGACATAATCGGGCGATGTGATGGAAATTGTGTGTGTGGCATGAGTTGACGTCGAATTGTGCTTGTGAGTTGCCTATGTTTTTCCAAAATGTCGATTTATTTCTGTTTTGGCGAATTCCGGGCAAACTCTAGATCTATATGTTCTATTTTTAGGGAAGGTCATGCCAAATTTTTGTATGACTCTGATGCATGCATGCATTTTTATAATCAATTTGTTTATTATTACCATGCAGGCATTCATTATGGTCAGTGGAACAATGGTGGACAGGTGGTTGCGGTCGGCGGTGTAGGACATGAAAGAAAATAACCTGACAGAGGTCCTATGTCCGTGTCGAAGATGCAAAGGAATAGTTTGCCTCGACCCCTATGACGATGGTCGTGTCGAAGCACACCTGCTCATGACTAGTTTCATGGATGGCTATACTCGGTGGATAACTGAAGATGTTGAGGACGCCGACGGGGCAGGCAATGACAACACGGGGCAAGATGAAGAGATGATCGATAATGGCGGCGGGGAAGAGGCCGGCATGGCGGCGGAGAAGGGACCGGACATGGCGGAGGAGAAGGGGCGGGACATGGCGGCGGAGAAGGGGCCGGACATGGCGGTAGAGAGAACACGGACTCCACACTGCAGAGTTTGTCCGTACTAAGTTCAATTGTGTGGAACCCTCATGTTCAAAGCACTACTTCGCAAGGAGACGAGTACCGAGAGAGCTTCTTCTAGAGAGGAGGCTAAGCTACAACAACTAGTGGTAGACTCGAACACTCCATTGTATGATGGTTGCAATCCTGAGGTGACCCGCTTGAGTTTCACGCTCCAACTCCTCAAGACGAAGGCTAAAAACAAATGGACTGACACTAGCCTCGATGAGCATCTCAAGTACCTAAAGGATGTTCTTCCCGTGGGGGATCTATGTCCTACTAGTGTGGATGAGGCCAAGAAGATCGTGTGCCCTCTTGATCTGCCACACGTTAGATACCATGCATGCATTAACGATTGCATAACTTATCGGAAGGAGCACGCAAAAAAACAAGTTCTCCGCTGTGCAATGCTTCTCGATACAAGAAGGTCAGGAAGAAATCTCCCCAAAAAGTTGTATGGTACTTACAGATCACTCCCCGTCTCCAGCAGTATTTTGTAGATCCCAAGGAAGCAAAGATCATGCGCTGGCACGCAGAGATGAAGAAGCCCGACGATGGAGATGATCCGAAGTTGAGACACGTCAAGGATGGAATCCAGTGGAGAGTGTTGAACGGCTTTTATCGGTATTTCGAATGCGATGCAAGGAACATCGTGCTCGGCGCGTGTACCGATGGCATGAATCCGTTTGGCAACCAGAACACCAACCATAGCACATGGCCCGTGTTTGTATGGATGTACAACCTCCCCCCTGGTTGTGCATGAAGTCGAAGTACATTCACATGAGCATGCTGATTCAAGGGCCGAGACAACCAGGAAATAGTAATAGTTTGTATCTGGGGCTACTTCAAGAGGAGTTAGACACGTTATGGAAAACACCGGCCAAGACATGGGACGCCAACAAAGACGAGTATTTCTACAGGAGAGCCGCGCTGATCACGACGGTGCACGACTATCTCAGTTACGAATATGTCGCAGGCCAGGTGTGCCATGAATATTGTGGATGCACCTGATGCATGGATGATACGGCGTCTTAGCAGCTAACGTCAAGGAAAGATGGAGGCTCTAGGAAAATCGTGTACATGGGGCATCGAAAATGGCTCGAGAAGGACAGCCCATGAAGATCTATTCAATGGTCACACTGAGCATCGAGGACCTCCATGTAAGCAGAGCGGCGCCAAAATCGGTGAGCTGTTGAAAAACTGGGAACAGTGCCCCGCGCCGGGAAACACGATGAAAAAGACGCCGGAGCCGTTGCTGAAGGTACGGAAGACGAGGTCTGTGTTCTGGGACATGGAGAAAGTATCGCTCTAGCTTGGGGGAGGCTTAAGAGAATGTTATATTCATGCGCAATTCATGAGCTCTTATTATTCAGAATTTTTATGCTTGGCTTTCTCGTAATGATCAATTCATGATTGATACTTCTTGTGCTGGTTCTTTTATGAAGAAGACTATTGAATTCAGGTGGGATCTCTTAAAAAGAATTAAATGCAACTCTCAAGATTGGGAACTCGATGAAGGTAAAGAGTCAGGTATTAAGCTTAAGTTTGATTGTGTTAAATCTTTTATGAACACCGATGCTTTTCAAAAGTTTAGCACTAAGTATGGACTTGACTCTGAGATAGTAGCCTCCTTTTGTGAATCTTTTGATACTCATGTTGATCTCCCTAAAAGAGGTGCTTTAAATATCATCCCCCTATTAAAGAATAAATCAAAGAACCAGTAGTTCCTAAAGAAGAAACTATCATTTACAATGTTGACCAGTTGTTCCTACTGCTTACATCGAGAAACCACCTTTTCCTGTTAAGATAAAGGAGCATGATATGGTTTCAACTGGGGCTCACAGAAGTAATATTAAAGCACCTAAACCCCCTGAGCAAATTAAAGTAGAACCTAGTGTTGCTATGGTTAAAGATCTCTTGGTCGATAATGTTGATGGGCGTGTTATTTACTTCATCGGTGAAGTAGCAAGAATTGCTAAACCCGGTACAAAATACAAACATAGATATGTTGTAGGCATGCCTGTTGTCTCGGTTAAAATAGGAGATGATTGTTATCATGGTTTATGTGATATGGGTGCTATCACCCCTCTTCTTCCCCCGACCTCTCCCGGCCGAAGAAGAAGCGCCCGCCGTTGGTGAATGCATACTGTCTATCGGCGCTCTTCGGAGGTGCTGGGGTGGAGGGAAGCACCCCTCCCAGCACGCGCTGAGGAAGGAGCCTCGGAGCGCTCTAGACCGGCGCCCACCATCTGTCAATACCTGCAATGACAAAGAGTAAACAAAATTAGTACAACATAAAAAAAATTGAACCTGACATGAATAATAATATGTATATAATTAAGTGTATCATCATCATGAACATGATAAAAAATTGAATACCTAATAACATGAACTAATTAATAATCTTCATCGTCTATAAATGCTCTGGGATCAATAAATGCATCATCATCATCACTATCAGTAATGACATGCTCATCATCATCCTCAATAAATGCATCAACATGTGGGATGCCTCCTTTACATAATCGTACAAGCATTGGCAGGTCATCCACAGCAGTAACCTCTTCTTGTTCTGGCTCTTCTTGTTCCGGCTCAGGTGTGAAGTCGGATTCACTATCGCTGTCTACTTCAATGTTCTGGGCTGAAGTAGAGCAGTTCTTGATACGTTTTCTGGAATGACGTGTTTCTTGGAAGAATTCTCCTTCATATGTGCCTAGGTTAATTTGAGGTTCATAATCCTCTTCATTGGGGGGAGGTGGTCTAACACGTGGTGACACATCATAAACAACATCCCAACCATTAAGATTTGGATCACTTTGACAGGCCCACGGTAGATAGAAAACTTGGGTTGCCTGTTGAGCCATAATATAGACATCAGCAACATCCAAATGGGTGCTCTGTTTGATTTCGACTAGCCCTATATGTTCATGAGTCCTTCTAGTCTCCTTTGGCTAGAACCAATAAAATTTGAAGACTACGACGTTTGGTGGGTTTGCACCATAGAATAAAAGTTCATAAATTGCTTCAACTCTTCCATAATACTCGGTACCTCCTTCGCCGATAGCAGAGACACAACAATTTGTAAACTTTCGGTCGGCCATAGATAGCTCTTTGCCATAGGTAAAAAAGTGATACATGTTAATGTCGTATTTGTCAAATGAACAAACCTTATAGTCAAAGCCATTAGCGACTTGTCTCAATTCAGCGTTCATAAACTGAATTAGCCTAAAAAATTAATACGAAAGAAGGATTGTTGCATTAGCCGCAAATTAGACGAAGAAATGAAATGGTCTAATGGAAATTGCCGTTTGTTTGAACCAAGAGATGAAACTGGGATAGTCGCCTCGTTGCTTTGCCAGAAGCTAATACTCTTCGACGGAATCCTTTTGTATCACCGCTCCATACGAGAATTTGGCGACGTATCTATTGTATCAAATATCCGGGTATAAGAGCAGTTCAAAGGAATTAGAAGTTGCGAAACAATGTACCAAGAACTTACTTGATGTACGGCCACACTTCTGTTAGGTTGTTGAAGATATACAACAAAATGGCCCGCCATTCTTCGACATCCGACGAATAGGGATTAGAAGAACCGGCTGGTGCGAGCTTCCCTTTGAATAGGTTGAGGTTGCATCCACCCTTTTTAGGGTCGCCAGCATTGTACAGAGGCTTCGGATTATGAAAATGATGATTTTTGGCTTCGTAGTGTGATGTCATGAAGTTTGCCGCCTCCTTAGTAATGAATGCCTCGGCCATCGATGCTTCAATTCTACGTTTATTTTTACATTTTGCTCGAACCGTCTTCTGCATCCTCTCTCTTGCGTAGCACCAAGGATTTTGCACGCC
>NC_041380.1:33808538-33864032 GCF_002162155.2 Triticum dicoccoides
TCGGGAGATGCAAAATCAAGTGTTGCATTGGATTAAAGAGGCCTGGTGGAAAGATCTTCTCTAACTTGCAGATCAACTCCGGCGCCAACTCTTCCATTTCTTCTAGCACGGCAGGCAATAGTTCTTTCGCACAAAGAACACGGAAGAAATAGCTCAGCTCGGCCTGTACTAGTCGTTCATCCTCAGGGATAAAGCCACGCAACATCACCGGCATTACCCGCTCAATTCATCTGTGCCAATCATGACTCTTGAGACCAAATATTTTCAATTTATCAAGACTCGCTCCCCTCTTTAGATTCGTTGCATACCCATCGGGCAACATCAACTACATTTTCACCCACAAGATAATTTCCTCATAGCTGGCCTTCCAAGATTGAACCATGCCTTTGGCTTCGTCCAGTTCTGCTTTCCTTTCAGTTCTTTCATGTTTTGTAACGGTCTATCACATAGCGCCTCTTGATCGACTCTAGCCTTAGTATTATCCTTTGACTTCCCCTTTATGCCGAACAATGTACCAAATAGGGCCTCGGCGATATTCTTTTCAGTGTGCGTCACGTCGATGTTGTGTGGGCAAAGGAGGTCTTTGAAGTAAGGCAGATCCCACAAGCATGTCTTGTGAGTCCAGGCGTGTTCCGAGTTATACCCCTTGAAATACCCCGGACGCTCTGGATCTAGCTCGAGAGCATTTAACTGATCCAGGGTCTCTTGGCCTGTCAACGGAGGTGGTGCAGAGTTCTTGACAACTCTACCTTTGATGAAGTTCTTCTTGTCTTTCCTGAACTTATGGCGAGGATCCAGGAACTGTCTATGCAAGTCGAAGCAAGAAAACTTGCGACCGTCCTGAAGCCAACAAAACTCAAGAGCTGCCTTGTATGTGGGGCACGGGAACCTTCGATGCACACACCAACCAACGAATAGCACATACGAACCTTCGTCATGCGTCGAGTACATGTACCAGACAAGCATTATGAAGTTCATTTTGCTAAAGGCGTCGTATGTCTTGAACCCATTATCCCAAGCTTCTTGTAATTCGTCCTTAAGAAGCTACACGTACACATTCATATTCTTCCCCGAATAGTTGGGCCCTGGAATTATCAACGTCAGGAAAATGTTCTTTCTTTGCATAATCTGTCCGGGGTGGAGATTGAGTGAAATGACAAATACGGGCCAACAATTGTATTGGGCTGCTGTCAGACCAAACACATTGAACCCATCTGTGATGATGGCGACTCGAGGATGCCTTGGATCTGCCGCTTTTTGCTCATGTAAGTCATCGAAGCGCTTCCACGCTTCACCATCCGATGTGTGTACCATCATCAGATTCCCATCTGCATCTAGTTTGGTTCTTTTGCCCGTTTTGTGCCATGTCATCTGTCTAGTTGTCTCTTCGACCATGAAAAGACGTTGAAGTCTTGGTACGATTGGCATATATCGTAGAATAACGGGGATTTTGGTCTGCATCTTCTCACCCATACCGTTGTCTACCACAACATACCTAGAAGACTTGCAAATGGGACAATAGTTCAAGTCCGCATACTCAAACCTAAATAAGGCACATCCTTTCTCACAGGCACGTATCTTCTTATAGGGCATCTTAAGAGCATGGAGGATTTTGTCTGACTGGTACAAGTTTGCAGGCAGTACATGGCCTTTGGGTAGAAAGCATCCAAATACTGTCATCATCGCATCGTAGCATTCTCTGCCTTAGTTGAATTGAGCCTTCAGAGCCATTATTTGTGAGATGGCATCCAGCTGACAAAGCTCAATGTGCTCATGGAGAGGACGTTTTGAAGACTCCAACATTTCATTGAAGGCCTTTGCAGATTCCTCCATCTCATCTTCGAGTCCCGAGCATCATCAAAGTTTTGCACCATGTCTTCCATCCCGGTACCATGCTTGTCGGTGCGACGACAAACCACCTCGACTCTGGCAAGTTGGGCAGACTCGCCATGAAATGTCCAGACCGTATAACCAGGCGTAAAACCAAACTTCTGCAGGTGTTTACTCATTTCAAGCTCGTTCCGCCAATGATAGTTGTCGCGCCGGACATAGGGGCACCACCTTTCTCTCTGGCCATTTGCAAATGCGGCTCTCACAAACCCCTTGGTTTTTGTTAACCATTCATCGATCATGTCTTCCTGACTGGTGTGACCGGTGTACATCCACGCACAATCACTCATATTGCATAGCTAGTGGACACACAAGAAATATATACATAATTCAGCAAACCATATCCATCAGTTAATGGAGTTTGTCAGTTTTATTACGTCCATGCAACATGGACGCTAATAGGTAAAGATAGGTCCTATCCCACCCGAGTATGTGTAAATTGGGTTTGCTTTCCCATGCTCTGCTCCGGATCCGACGCAAAATTTCGGCAGCACCTCCCCGCTGTTCTCCTGATACACGTCTCGGCAATAAGCAGAGAGGATGTGTACCCGGAGAACAACAGGGAGGTACTGATGAAATTCTGCATCGGATCCGGAGTAGAGCATATAGGAAAACGAACCCAATCTACACATACTCGGGTTGTCCATGGATAACATTAGACAATTCGAAAGAATCACGGTTATAAATATGCAAATGCATGCATATTGTAACATCCCAAATTTTCAATTTGGAATGTTATACATTAGATCATCATTGCATATCATATTTTATTGCATTTTGGTTTGATCCTAGAAATTCTACGCAACTCAAGGACCCACGGAGAGAGTTGGGGATTTCGTTATTTTCATATTCGAGTTTTCTCGAATTTTGAAAAGAGGACCGTTTGATTTTAATTATTTTCTCTATGAATATTTCTTTTATAAAAATAAAAAAGAGAGGATAAAATGACTTCCTCAAAAATAAAGAAATATCGTAGATTGAATATTAAAATCAAATACAATTTATATTCAGAGTTTTATCGCTATTTTATTTGAATTAGGAAAATATGCGCTTTTCAAAATTTCATTTTAGGCCCAAATAAATGTTCACCTTGTCCGGCTTATTTTTAGAGGACGGGGAAAATTTATTTCGGGATTTTTGAAGTCTGTTTAGTATTTCTTTTCTTTCTTTTTCTGCACATCGGAATTGTTTTAAAAAAAGTCAAACCGACTCCGGGCCGTACCCGAGCGGGACTCCGCCCGGGGGGCCTTTATAAGCCGCCGCCCTGAGCCGCCGAAGCCCAATCCGCGCCGCCGCCCAAACCCTAACCCTAACCGTGCCCCGCCGCCGCGCCCCGCCATCGCCACGCGCCGCCTCGCCAAAGCCCGCCCGCTGCCGCTGCCGTTCGCCGGACTTTTGCTGGAGGTAGCCATCGTTGCTGCCTCGGTTTTCGCGAGAGAATCGATAGTTTTTTTCTAAACCTAGATCTGTTTTTTTTATAAATCCGGTTTGGTTTATTTTTTTGGTTTAATTATTTAGCGAACGACCGTTCGTTAATTCGTTTTAACGAACGGTTTTCACAGTTTAGCCGTAGACAGCGAACGTTCGTTCGTTAGCCTGTTCGTCAGTTTTTCTTTTTCTTGGATTTTCCGCAATTATTTTCGATCGCGATTTCTGATCCGATTTTCGTTCTAGTATAACTTTTCGCTCGTTTATCGGAATAAGGTGATTCAAGCGCCTAGAGTTTCGTCTCGAAACCCTCTTTTTGTTTAACCAACTTAAACATGATTTTGCTACTGTAAAATTTGACTTTAGTCCAGATTTGTAAATGAAGCTTGTTTCTTTCGCCGTTTGAGTTTTGTTGCTTCGTTTGATTTGATTCTTTTTGCAAAACGGAGTTCTTAAGTTGAACTTTTTGGTTAGATCTCTTATTTGAGTTTTACTCGTGCCCTTGCTTGATTGCTTATTGTATGCTTGTTTGTTTGCGATAGAGTACCCGGAGTGTGAAGCGTGCTACTACGAGTCTCTAGGTTTCGCGGATCATCAGCAAGGCAAGTAACACCTTGATCATACCTCTTTACTACCCAATTTTGTTGCATTAGATCAATCCTCAAACAATTGCATGGTTAGGATTTGATTAAATTGTGGGTTGGGAAGTAGATGAGGTAGTACCTATTCACCTGTTTATTATCAAACCTTGGGAGTTACTTCTATGTTGCTTAGATTCCTATGTTATGCTCGTAGATGTGGATTGGGTTTGAGAGTATTCATGACAGATGTGAGTATTGTTAAATAATGGTTAACTTAAGGTGGCAACTTTAATACACATCTGGGTGGATTGAGGCACCTGGGAATTCCAGTGATTGCCTGTATTTTTGGTTTGATCCTAGAAATTCTACGCAACTCAAGGACCCACGGAGAGAGTTGGGGATTTCGTTATTTTCATATTCGAGATTTCTCGAATTTTGAAAAGAGGATCGTTTGATTTTAATTATTTCGCTTCGAATATTTATTTTATAAAAATAGAAGAGAGAGGATAAAATGACTTTCTCAAAAATAAAAAAATATCGTAGATTTAATATTAAAATCAAATACGATTTTTATTTGGAGTTTTATCGCTATTTTATTTGAATTAGGAAAAATATGCGTTTTTTCAAAATTGTATTTTAGGCCCAAATAAATGTTCACCTTGTCCGGCCTATTTTTAGAGGACGGGGAAAATTTATTTCAGGATTTTTGGAGTCGGTTTACTATTTCTCATCTTTTTCTGCACGTCGGAATTGTTTTTCAAAAAGTCAAACCGACTCCGGACCGTACCCGAGCGGGACTCCGCCTGGGGGCTTTATAAGCCGCCGCTCCGAGCCGCCGAAGCCCAACCCGCGCCGCCGCCCAAACCCTAACCCTAACCGCGCCCCGCCGACGTCGTTGCTGCCCCGCGTCACCACCGTCGCGCCTCGCCGCTGCCCTGCGCCGACACCCGCCGCCCCGCGCCGCCTCGTCGGAGCCCACCCGCCGCCGCCGCCGTTCGCCGGACTTTCGCCGAAGGTAGCTGCCACCGCTGCCTCGGTTTTCGCGAGAGAACCGACGGTTTTTTTCTAAAACTAGATCCGTTTTTTTATAAATCCGGTTTGGTTTATTTTTTCGGTTTTTATTTAGTGAACGCCCGTTCGTTAGTTTGTTTTAACGAACGGTTTACACGATTTAGCCGTAGACAGCGAACGTTCGTTCGTTAGCCTGTTCGTCAGTTTTCCTTTTTCTCGGATTTTCCGCGATTATTTTCGATCGCGATTTCTGATCCGATTTTCGTTCTAGTATAACTTTTCGCTCGTTTATCGGAATCAGGCGATTCAAGCGCCTAGAGTTTCGTCTCAAAACCCTCTTTCTGTTTAACCAACTTAAACAAGATTTTGCTACTGTAAAATTTGACTTTAGTCTAGATTAGTAAACGAAGCTTGTGTCTTTCGCCGTTTGAGTTTTGTTGCTTCGTTTGATTTGATTCTTTTTGCAAACCGAAGTTCTTAAGTTGAACTTTCTGGTTAGATCTCTTATTTGAGTTTTACCCGTGACCTTGCTTGATTGCTTATTGTATGCTTGTTTGTTTGCGATAGAGTACCCAGAGTGTGAAGCGTGCTACTACGAGTCTCTAGGTTTCGTAGATCATCGGCAAGGCAAGTAACACTTTGATCATACCTCTTTACTACCCGGATTTATTGCATTAGATCAATCCTCAAACAATTGCATGGTTAGGATCTGAATAAATTGTGGGTTGGGAAGTAGATGAGGTAGTACATATTCACCTGTTCATTATCAAACCTTGGGAGTTACTTCTACGTCGCTTATATTGCTATGTTATGCTCGTAGACGTGGATTGCATTTGAGAGTATTCATGACAGATGTGAGTATTGTTAAATAATGGTTAACTTAAGGTGGCAACTTTAATACACATCTGGGTGGATTGAGGCACGTGAGGAATTCAAGTGATTGCCTGTATTTTTGGAAATCCTGGGGTACCGTGTGATTCTCCTATGGACTGCCACCCAGACTCAAAGGGATCATAAGATTATTCATGCTAGAAACTTCCGTGTGCAGCCACATGCCATTATGAGCTCTGGCATAGTTGAGTAAGTTGTGGGAAACCTTTCCATGATGGGCTAGCAGATGTAGGGGATTGTAGGTGTACCGACCTATCTATCGGTTAAGGGGACCTCTTCGGAAAGACTGTGTCTCGGTCATCCGTTTCCCAAACATCTTGTAGTGCGAGAAAACCAACGGAGGAGATCGAGTCTTGTGGGGAAAAGTGCACAAACCTCTGCAGAGTGTACAAACTAATCATGGTTAGTTGTGTCCCCGGTTATGTACATCTTGAGTATCTAGTTCTTGGATTATCCTGTGGATCTCATCACTCTTAATTATATAATTTGATTGGGGTTAATGATTATTTTTAATTGGGATTGAGATGGGGTTTATCATTCTCAATGTTTAACAACCACCATGATAGTTAAATAAAATTTATTCCTTTGTTGTAGGGAAAAATTGGCTTTTCGCAAAACATATTAACCATACAGCCTCCACCAGCCAAATATGCATGTAGTGATAGCATTATTCTGTTCATTACTCTTTTGTGTTACCTTGCCAGCATATTCCATGTGCTGACCCGTTTTCAGGCTGCAACGTATTATGTTGCAGACTTTTTAGACGACGAGTAAGGAGCCTTAGGTCGTGGTCTTTCACTCAGTGATGCCGTTGGAGTTGATGGACTCACTTTATATTCCAAGCCTTCCGCTGTTATCGTATTAGATGGCCTTAAGCCATATTTATTGTAATAAGTTCTCTTTTGAAACATTTAATGTAATAAGTGTGTGATTGCTACTCTGTTATAAATCCTTCAAGTACTATGTGTGCCAGCATTATCGATCCAGGGATGACACTTATGCACAGAGATCAGACTGTTTGAAGTCTGGTCGCTACACATATTTATAGATGTAACCCTTTCGAACGGGAGACGCATAGTGGTCACGCATACTGTGGATTGAAGACACCTATAGCTAGCAAGTTTCATCGGCACAAAGACCGAAACAGGGCAAATGAATGGGGGAGGAGGAGATGTCATTTGTGCTCACCCACGAACGCAGGGGCGGAGCTCGCGAACGCACAGGGAGGTCGTTGAACACCAGACCCTCGCAGCGACGAAACAACTGCACATTTAAAACCACCAAATCAACACAAATATGATGTTTTTTATAATAAAATCGAAAAATATATGACCTAACTCATAATTCAACATTGACCTTTGGAAGGCCGAAGAGCACCTTTTCGGTTAACAAGAAGCCGAAGAGGTATCAAGGGTCGGGGTGTCTGATACGTCTCCAACGTATCTACTTTTCCTAATGCTTTTCCTCTTGTTTATCAGCCAGTGGGCCAACCTCCCTCTTTGTCGTCTGCTAGCAGACGACAAAGACCTGGCTGATGGCAAAGCCATCCTTGGTCGTCAGCCAGCTCTTTGTCGTTTGTTTTTTGAAGCTGTTGGCAAAGCCATCCATTGCCATCAGCTAGTAGACGACAAAGAAGTGGCTGACGGCAAATCTTTTGATTCCAGTAGTGTTGGCTGCCGGCGGCGGCCGTGGCTTCCTCCTCCGACCAGAGGCCCTCCTCAACCTTCGTCGCCGCCCCTACGCCGCTCTTCCTCCTCTCTCCGCCTCGAATTGCCGCAACTCCGCCGTCCCTCCGTCGCTCCTCGCTGCTGCTGCGCCGACGCCGCCACCTTCCGAACTGCCACCGCCCCTATTTGGCCGACGCCCACTAGTTTTTACATCTCCATTTTGCATCATCTATTGGAGTTGCTCTTTTACATCTTCAATGTACATCATCTATTGGAGTTGCCTCTTTTTTGGAGATGTAAATTTTGACATCTCCTGTTTTACATCTCCAAATATGCATCTTCTATTGGAGATGCTCTTAGTGATGCTTCTTCTACAAGTTGTCGACCTGTATGTTATGTTGGTATAAGTATTATATGTAGCTCGGTTGAATTTTGTGTTTTTTAAGTCATGCTTCATCAATGTCCTTTTGTTTTGTGCAAGAGAATTGGAAATTTGTCCCGTCTACTGCGTTAACTGGCAAAGCCTATTCGGCACCCGTTTCTTTAGTTCGCGCAAATGGGCACATACTCCCACGCCGCGCTGGGCCGGCATGCTTTTTTTTCAAAACTGGAGCAAAAGGGTGTTTGTGCAAGCGTTGTTTCGAACTCAGGATCTCTCGTTGAGAGAGCAGCACAATGACCACCAGGACAACAACGAAGCAGTTGAGCCTATAAACTTCATTCATTTCCTTTATTCCTTCAGTCGCGAGAGCCCCTGGTTTTGGGAAGCTTCCCGAATCAGTTATTCTCACTGGTCCTTCCTTTTTTCTTGGCCCTTTTTCATTTTTGTTTTTTCCTTAAACACGTGAACTTTTTTCAAATTTGATGAAATATTTTCAAATCCAGTCAACTTTTTCTAAATCAGTGAACCTTTTTGGAAACTCGATGAACTTTTTTTCAAAATCGATGAACTTTTTTTTCAAATCGATTAATTTTTTAAAAAACCGATGAACTCTTTTCTTAAATCAACTAATTTTTTTAAAAACCGATGAACTTTTTTCAATATAGACACACTCTTTTTTCAAAATCGATAAACTTTTTCCAAATTCGATGAACATTTTTCAAAATCGATGAACTCTTTCTTCATTTTTGATTTAATTTTTTCCAAAACAGATGAACTTACTTTTTTTCAAAATTGATGAATTATTTTTTCAGTTGTGTTGGATTTTTTTCAAAATCAATTAACTTTTTCAAATTCGTGAACTTTTTTGAAGTTTCTGGACTTTCTTTCAAATGTCATGAACTGTTTTAAATTCAGGATTTTCTATGATTTTTTTGTCAAAAGTCAACGGTTGACCGGTCAACTGGCCAGCTGTCGACTGGTCAACCGTGATCGACGGGAGCGAAGGAGGCGATCGAGGCAACCTGGGCCAGCCGAGTTCCCAGCCGCGTGGGCGCACGAACTGCCAACTGGCACCCATTAGGAGCTCTCGTGTTAACTTTCTCTGACTGTTTAAATGCAGAGTTATTTTCTGGCCCAGGCCCATTTCGATCGCTCTACTTTTCCAGCCAATAAATAAAAGGCAGGAACCGTCCGAAACATTTCCACAGTTCTTTAGTCCCACCTCGATTGGGGAATATCAAGTTATACGGCTTAAGTATGCGTCTACAAATGGTTCCGCTAAGCCGATGATGACTATCCTAGAGACCGACATTCTGAGCGCCCTGTGCGCAGTGAGGAAAATGTCATCAGGAATTAAATAGAGTCTGAGGCGACTTTTTTTATGCCACCGCTGTCGTATTTGTTTACCCATGTCAAATTTGCTTTCAATGACCATAGAAAAGATAGCCGTTCGAAGCAAAGTACAATGCCAAAACTGCTTTTGAAGGACGGTTTTTAAAAAATTCAGAATTCAACAAAAAAACATATTTTTACATTTCAAAAAATACAGACATACATGAAGGCATAACTCACATGTGTAAATTTTCAGGACGAAATACGTTAAAATGAAGGTTGTGCAAAAAAAGACAATGGCTTTTCAAGACACGTTACTATTCATCCCAAAAGTCCATGAATTTTTTTTTTGTGCATAGATCGCATCTCAATGTATTTTATTCTGAAATTTTATACGCACACACATCACATCATTGTGTACTGTACAAAAAAAATTAACCAAAAAGTATGAATTTTGAATTTAAGAAAAAACGGCCTCGAAGGAGGCCGAGCTCCAAAACGCCATTCTCAGTTCAAAGCTCGTATTCCCTCCGTTCCTAAATATAAGTCTTTTTAGACATTTCAAATGAAATACAACATACAGATGTATGTAGACATATTTCAGAATGTAGATTCACTCATTTTGCTCCATGTGTAGTCACTTGGTGGAATCTCTAGAAAAACTTATATTTAGGAACAAAGGGAGTACATGCCATCAATGAGCCAAAATATGTCTAGATACATTCATTTCTCTGACAAGTATTACCGGACGGAGGAAGTATTAGCTAAATAACCTCTAAAAGCATGGAGATATTATTAGGTTCAGAATGAAAAGAAACTTATGCCAAACGGATGTATCTAGTAATGAAATACATATGGATCCGAGAGATTATTATAATATCGCCATGTTTCTTAGACACCGAATTATTCTGCGTTGTCAGATAAGAAAAATGATGAGAGAAGACGATCAGAACAACTAACCAGCAGCAGACTGTTTAAAGGGCTTCAAAATCTCATTATGTTTCAAGAACTATTTTCATTCAAGTAGAACAGAGAAATTCATTTGAGGGGTAGCCTTAACATCATAATCGCGGTACGTTCTCAAGAATATTTCTATTCAAGCAAATTGTTCTAGAAAGAAATATACTGCCACCGATCTGAATTAATCAGCGCAGCCTCTTGACTTGAATAGAGGTTGCGTCAATTAATTCGGATCGGAGGGAGTACCTTTACTTTTCTTTTGATCCAAGTCCATGATGAATGATGCACTTGATAATAGTTCCCTTTTTAGTGGGAGGCAACAAAGACATGTCATACTACTTGTCGATGCTTGGGTAAAAGCAGAGATTCTGAAGTTGCTACAGAAAGCAAAAGCCTAAAAACTAAAAGATTATGATGATAGTTGGATAATCAATATTAAGCTATATTTCTTTTAGAGCTGATTGGAAGAATGAGCTGGACCAATGGGAGTTTGTGACATAAGGAGAGTATAAACATTACAGATGCACTATATAAAGTATATTGAGAAAAACATTATTACATCAGACTCCCTCCGTTTCTAAATATAAGCCCTTTCAGATATTTCAATATGGACTACATAGTACATACGGATGTATATAGACATATTTTAGAATGTAGATTCACTCGTTTTGCTTGTTACGTAGTCCATATTGACATCTCTAAAAGGTCTAATATTTAGGAACGGAGGGAGTATAACGTAACATAACATAGAGATATAATAAACATGTCCTGATTTTATAAACAAATTTACTACGATTAGGGCATTTTGAAGACCAAGCTCCATGGAGCCCTTTATTTTGAAAAATTCAAAATTCATAAATTTCGATTTCAAAAAATTCTGAAAAAAATAAACATGTATGCAAGGATGTAATGTGTATGTGTGATAAGTTTCAGGATGAATTGCGAGCTGCACAAAAAAAACAAAATCATGGACTTTAAAGATGAACAGTACATATATGGTAAAAGGCCCCACATTTGTCTTTTTTGTGTAGCTCACGTTTTAATGTATTTTGACCTGAAAATTTGCATACATGTACATTATGTATCTAGGTGTATCTGTATTTTTTTCCAGAATTTTTGAAACTGAAAATTTTGAATTTTGAAGTTTTCAAATAAAGGCCTCCATGGAGCTCGGTCTCCGTTTGACATTTTCGATTTACTACTCCCTTTGTACATAAATACTAATTTTTTTTTATTTGTGAACAAAGGAAGAATAAAGTAATACGACAGGATTACGAGAAGATGGAAAAGGAACAAAAGAATATGTACCCCTCAGAAGCTAACGCGTTCATACATGTTCCTCTTTCAGTTGATTCCTTGTCGTATTTTGAGCCATCGAGCCTAACAATTAAATCCAAATCTTCCGCTCTTATCATCCTCGAAGTCTATCATAGGAGGAATGGAGAACCATTTAACAGAAAGTGATAGCAAATCTTTTCTATAGCCAAAAATTCCCTGTTTGTTGTGCTTAGACTTTGTGTCAAAATATTGTCTTTTTTGCTCATCCAACAGATAAAGTTCCTATACTTGACACAACTTACATACCTTGGCATATAGTGATCCTTTGGTGTAAGAATCTGCATAGAAAATAAATCAGATCCATAAGAAAGATACCAAGGAGTGAGCAATCCATTTTCATATCCTAGTCCATGTTGCAATTCCTTTCCCCAAATTGATTGTAAATCTGCAGGATATAATTCGGCTAGCTACAGTGTGTGAACCATGTAGTGTTCCACCTCTCCACTAAATCGCAACAGTTCTTGCTTCTGAGGTAGGAAAGGAATCATGGTCTAGGGGTACAGCATAACATATGGGACTAAGCACTACCTCCTAGCTCAAACCCCTAAAAATTTAACAACTTCTTACCTTAATCCCAGAAAACCTGAGCTCAATAATTCCACGCATACCTACTGGGTTTGGCCAAGCTTCTCGTCAACGAATGCCTACCAGTGGAGAATGTTGTGCTGCTCCAGTGTGAGGTAAGGAATAGATTAGGGGGCAGGTACTGGATTATTGCATAAAGTACACTTTTCATATCACCAGAAAGCAACAATCATGATTATAAAATCGAATGTGCAACTGGACCTTTGCCTAGCCCAGAATAGTAGGCCTACAAAAATAGTGCAATTCCGAACATCATGTGGTACATTACAGTTCATAAACAACAGACCCTCTCTCAAAAGCACAACCAGCTAAGGCTACTCCGGTGAAGCAAATGTCTAGGCCATAACATGAAACAGCAAAATAACTAAACTATCACTAAATAGTAGTACCAGCAATCATGTAAGAGCATCTCCACTGGCCCCCCAACAAGCCCCTCAGGGCGCCTTTTTTAGCGTCGGCGGCGAAACATCGGCCAAGTTGCGCCCCCAGATTGTTGTTTATCGCCGATTTGGGCCAAAATAACAACCGGCAAACCCAAGCCGAACCCAGCGCACCAGGGGGCGCCTGGGGGTACCGGCTGAAGCGAAAAGGCGCGTGGGCCCACGTGGTCGGCGACAGACCGGCCTATTCCCGCCGTTTTCCCCCATTTTCCCTCCATTGCCCAAGCACTTCCCCCCTTCTCCACCGCCGCTCCCGCTATTCTCCTCATCAGATCCGACCGCCATGCCGCCGAAGAAGTATGCGGCCCCTCGCCTAGCCACCGATACCGCCCAGCCAAAGCAGAGGAAGCCGAGGGCGCCGATGGCAAGGCCATAGGGCTTGTCGAACGCCGAGTGGAAGGTAGGCGTTGAGTAACCACCGATCACCAGAACAGGCTCATCACCAAGAGGGCCAGGGACGCGGCGGCGGCGGCGGAGCAGGAGAGGCGTCTCGCGTGGGGATGATGAACCTTCCGCATGGCCACTGCCCACAAGCTGCGTGAGGGAGCCAGCAGAGCGTCGCGTCGCCGGCCAACTTCTCGCCGCCGCTATGGGGGTACGCGCCCTCGCCTGGCTACTCCGATGGCAACACGCATGGCGGCTTCAACCCCAGCATCACCTTCCTGCATGGCGCAGTGCCGCGTGCCTCCGGCCTCAACACCCAGTACAACTACTCGCCGCCGGCGTACTCAGGCTCGCCCGCGCCGCCTCTGCGCCGTGCCGCCCTACCCTTCGCACACGGCTCGGCACCACAGTTCAGCAACACCGACACCAACATGGACGAGATCATCACGAGCGGCTCGGTCCCCGCCGCTTCGTGCCCCGGGTTCCACGCGCAAGACGAAACGATGGACACCGCCATCGACATGGACGACGTGCTCGACGACGCCAAGGAGGAGGCGGAGGAGGAAGAACAGGTGGAGCCGGAGCCGGGGCCGAAAGAGAGAAAGAAGAAGCGGGCGCCCAACACAAGCCGGGCGAGCCTCGCGTCAAGTGGACGTCCAAGGAAGACGAGTGCCTCGCCGATGCATGGAAGACCGTCAGCATCGACCCGATCACCGGCTTGAATCAGAACACCGACACGTACTGGAGAAGAATCAAGACGGCGTTCGACGAGCACAAGCTGGTCGACCCCGACTTCGCCAACATCCACATGGATCACAGCGACAAGGCCATGGCGAACCATTGGGCGACCATCTAGGCGGCCTGCAACAAGTGACATGGGATCCTAGAGGTCGCGGCTCGCCCGGAAAGCGGCGCCAACATCGAGGGGCAGGTATGGCCAGTCGTCGGCTCAGTTCTTTCGTCGTGTACTTCGCCGACACTTGTTCTTCGGCTGTGCAGATGGTTCGAATGTTCAACATGTTTCGCCAGGACAACAGCGACCAAGAGTTCAAGTTCCTTCACGTGTTCTCCAGGATCGAGTCGTGCAAGAAGTGGAGGGAGTGCCGACTCACTCTCGCAAGGCCAAGGAGACCTACAAGCCGGATGCGCCTGCCCCGTCGGCGGCAGAAGGGCGCCCTGATGGCAACAAAAGAGACAAGGCGGCGAGGGGCGCGGCACCCGCTGCTGAACGGCTGCAATCATCGATCAAGCAGTGCATCGCCGATGCCAAGAACAGCGCCGCCAAGAGGGAGGAGAAATCCGACGCGAGGTGGTCGGCGTTGATGACGAAGCATGACGTCAAGCTCGACCTTCTCAGGACCAAAGTCGCCGCGAAGAAGAGGAACACCGACCTGGCGCTCTTGATGGCGGCAGACATGTCGACGATGGACGAGCAGGTGAAGGCGTGGTACCTGGCAGAGCGTGGCCTCATCTTGAACCAGATGCCTCGACAGGCGGCAACCGCCGCCTCTACGCCCACAACGACGCCAACGCCGACGCCAAGCCTGAGAAGTGAACATGTGCGGACGCCCTGCGTGAGCACTGAAGCCACGCCAACGCCAACGTCGAGCCCGAGCACTGAAGATGCGCCCACACTGACCTCAGCCAGTCCCATGGCAGAGGAGCCTGCCGTTTGATGCGTTCCATGTCTATGATTCCTTCCTTTTGATCACCGAACTTTTGGGTATGTTTGATCGCCGACCTGTGCCATGATGATCGCCTAACCTGTGGCGTTTTTTGGCAGCAGGAAAGATAAATTAGAATTTTCGGGCTTTTGGGGGCCGAAACCTGGGGGCGCGACTGGAAACTCGATCGCCCCCAGGGCGGAAAAAGCGCCAGCGCATACGCCAAAAGACATTCGTCGGGTGCCCTGGGGGGGCAAACGGCTGGAGATGCTCTAATGGTTAAATCAAAACCTGGAAAATGCACTCATGAACACCTACAGGACGAGATGGGCCTTCAAACCTAAGAAGGAGCAACCAAAGACAAGGTGGCCATTGACAGATTGACGAGGAAGCACAAGGACGTGGCCGCTAGACTTCTCATGATCATTTATCCCCCTTGAGGCTGTATTTCCTTTCCTTGTGGGCTTATTTTTGCTGTTGCCCCCAGCCTGTACCTTACCTTTATTTTCTTTCGTTTCTATGGACCTTCGTTTTTTGGTTGGATGCTGTGCTTCGGTTGTGGTTTGCTTTATTTATAAAGCGGGGCGAGAAGCCTTTTTCGGTACAAAATTCAATTAGCCGTGGCCCTTTTCAGGAATCATCCACAACACCCTATCCTAACAACTGAGTGTGTAATCCATCCTCACACAATGACAAAAAAGTATACTAGAACACAATTAACGAATTCAACAAAAATAGATGTAGCTAGTTAAAGCCTAGTTTGATAAATGTCAAAGAGCAGTTTCATATGATTCCATTGTGTTATGTGTGTGCATCAGTTTTCAAACATGATATATATAAAAACAGGAGGGTGACAGAACCTATACTAGAACCTACTACAACGCCCCTTCGGTCAGTTTTGCATCAGGTTCACTATGGGCAGAAAAGACAACACAAAAGTTGAGTGGTAGAAAATAGTGAAACTAATCTGATGTCTTGTGGTTCCACGTCCTATCGAGGGCATCGCTGCTGACCTTGGCAACACTGAGGAGGTCATGGTCCACGCGAAGTTCTTGGGCCTAAAGCTTCTTGGTTCCTCCCCCAGCTAATCCACCTTCCGAGCTAACCAAGTCAAATCAATATAATTTTAGTTCCATTGTGAGTATCCGAGACGCTCTGAAACAACTGGATATTCTCCTAAAAGGCAAATAAAAAGCACTCTGAATAGATGCAAACTTTGAGAATTTCTTGTTGATTCAGTCCAGAGGAAGAGACGGCGATGGGGTGGTAGTGGGGGCAGAAAGCGAAGGGATGCAGGGGTGAAGAGCAGACGGAAACGGGGGCAGACACAGCGGTGGTGCTCTGAAAGGAGCAGAGGCAGCCCCGACAACAGCGTGCGAACAAGAGCAAGGGTGGCCATGGCAGGAGGTACCACCAAGGAGAAGAGCAATTGCGGCGCGGAGGCGGACAGGCAGCGGGTGGCAGCCGGAAACCGTAGTGCGGGCGCTTGGAAGAGGACGGAATGGGAGTTACACGGCAGTGTTGTGCGGTCGTGTGAGGGTGAGAGGCCAACGAAGCCAGACATAGTGGTAACCCAACAAGTTTAGAACAAATGCTCATGTAGCTACTTTTTTTCACCTGTCTATTTCCATGAAATAGTGAAGAATTGGCTATCAGGAATAGGGCTTAAGTGTACTCTCATTTCAGAGATGTGCTTGCATTTTTGCAATATATTCAGTTTAGGTCAACTGTGAGAATCAGGAATATGGCTTAAGTCTCAGCTACGCTTGCACGCATCATATTTGAAGTTAGCGAGCAGCACAAGTACTTCACAACCAGTCTTGAATCAAAGGAAATAACATCATATTTGAAACGATAAAAAAGAGGTTACACTTTTTCTAGGGAAAGATGTATGTTAACACACTAACTTATTAGTGATCGGATGTTTGAATGTAGCAAAACATGGATTTTCAAGGCTTCAGAGCGAAATGAAAGTGATCAGAAGACAAAACCTTTGCAAGTAGAGCTTTCCCTGTTCCCCATACAGTATGACTACCTTGAGAGGCCTAAATCCAATGTCCTCATATAGCTCGGGAAGTTCAACTGGTTCTTTAATATCTTGAATTGGAACATGTAAACCACCGACATCCGAACAAGACTCCAAACGTGTCATTTCAATTTTCAGGACAGAAATCATAGGACCAACTTCACCTCGCAAAATTCCGACCACCAAGAGAACCTGAGAAAAAGACAGGTAAAGCTCAATAAATAAATACTCCAAGGCAGAATTGAAATTCATCACATCAATCAAACAGATACTCCGATGGTCTAAGCTAACCAGTCCTCTCTCTGAGTGTATAAATAAATAAACCACAAAAAGAATATGAGAGCTGAAGACTTAAATGCAGATTTCTATTGCAACCATTTCACTCTTTCCAATTGAATAAAAATATAATGACCACAGATTCTGCCAACTTTTCTTCTCCTGGTAATTGGAACCATGTAGTAAGGACCAAGAAACTTCAGAAAACCTGAAGAAGCAAACAAGTGGTAAATGTTATAATTTGAACAACTAAAACGATTTGATAGATATACTCTATGAATCTCAGTTCATGTTGAAATACAAATTATTCCATAGCATTTTGTGACAAAATTCAGCACAGCAGTCAACCTATTTCCCTCGTGAATCCGCCAAATTAGTTCTTGACAATCAATTCTCCGTGTAACTAGTAGGATGCTCCTGGATACCCAAATCAATAGACTCCAACCGGTCAATCTTCAGCACCGTCCAAAGAGTCCTGCTCTTGTGATCTGATGGGGTAGCAAAAAGAAGCCTTATGGTGTAGCACAAATACAAATACGCATGATGGTGCAGGGAAAAAGAGTGAGGAGTAAAAGGATGGGGGTGACCTTGATGACGACGGCGGTGAGGAAAGGTGCTGGAGCGGCGGGCTTACTGCTCCGAGGATTTGTCCGGGCCTTCTCCTCGGGCTGCTACCAAAGAAACGATTTTATCCGCCTCGGAGATGGTCGCTGGGACGCCGAGACGACAGGGTTTGGCGGAATCGCAGCCGGAGAGGGAGTCCACGGCCCTTGGTGGCTCGCGTCGGCGCCGTCGCAGGATCCGGCATCGGCACCACCGGATCAATCCGGAATTACTCCTCCCGTCGAAAAAAATTCGATCTTTTCCGGCATCGCCACCACCGGATGAAGCCGGAATTACTCCTCCAATTGATCTTTTCCAAGGGAGGGAGTACGGGACGGGGATGGCGGAGTTTGGAGAAGGGCACGGGGACGGTGATGCGGCGAGGAGAGAAGGAATCGCGGGCGGAGGAGGAATCGGAGATGGGGAGGAGGGCGTCAGGAGGTATTTGCGGGGTTTTTTATTATTATTATTATTACGGACGTCGCGACATCTTTTCTCGACGGACAAAAAAATGTCCACATAATAGTTTTAAATATTTAGGCTTCCTTAGCGAGAATTCCAGAAATTCATTCCACACAGGAATCAAACTCTGATTATCAAGGAGTGAGACTACTACCCCAACCATGGGACTAAAGCCCAGTTCCTGTTCAGTTTGCTTCAACGCATGTATAATAGTTTTAAACTATTTCGTATTTGTGTGCTTCTCTTTGTTTAGCCACATAACAGTTTCTTTCTTTTTCGTTTTCTTTTGAGAATCACATAACAGCTTTCTGAGACATGCATAGCTTAGCTGTACTGATGTTCTATTGCTAGCCCAGCCATGTATGAAGTTATAGTCCTTGGCTCTGGTTGGTCGACATTGCGGGCTTAATTTACTTTTGGATGAATTTTTTGATCAAGCTCTTATTGTGTGGAGGTTGTTTTGAAGTTTCGGTCCTTTCGAGGGAAGAAACTTTTGCTTTTGGTTTTGGTTCTTCAAGCAACACACATAAACAACACTGGTAATTGGGTATACCAAACAAAACCTATGATATGTAGGACAGTAAAACTGAGACTAATTTCAGCCCTCTCACGCACCGAGTGTTTCTGGCCATCTATTTTCCGTGATATGGGCGTTCCTTACCGTCAGATATGCTGGATTTTTTTACTTCCACCACACATTTGATTTTCTGGCCCAACTGTCCTAAAGGTCGGCTGCTCCAGGGGCAAAATCTGAGTCCTCTGATTGCCTGGGCCTTTTTCCCCGGCCCAACTAGCAAACCACTCATATCCCACCCCACGAGCGTTACTGAAGAAAGGCCTACCAAACGATCACAGTCGAGTTAGAAAAGAAATGCCTCACGAACCCTAACAGAGGAGACGCCCGGAGATGACAATCCATATTCTCGTCAACCGCCACCGCTGCGCTTGTCCGATCAATCTCCGCACATCACCCCGTCGTGAAAAAAAGATCTCCATAGTCGGTGGAGTTCCCTTTCCCATCCCCATGACAGCCGACGAACATGGAGCGACCGACAAATCTATCCACCTAAGCGAGGAGGTGTGACTTACAGTTAGGGCGCATCGTCCCCGGAAAAGGACACAAGTACTTGTCTACATCCATTCAGCTTCTCGATGAGTAGCCTAATCGATTGACCTGCACATGCTTAATCGAAGGTACAAACTGTTGTACGCATTGCTTTATTTTCTCCATTCTGGTTCCTTCTTTTCTTTTGGTTATTTGGTTTCATTTGTTCTAGAATCCGGCTCATGGCATCGGTGTGGAAGCTCGATTTAGTCGATCCGTTGATTTATGGTGGCACAAAGGTATGCGTCTTGTGAGGTTCTATCGCCAATTCAATGATGATTGATTGGGAGTTTAACCAGCCATTACTCATAGTATAATACACCGGATGCCGGTTATTGCAGGTTTGTTACAATTTGGGATTCATAATTTTCATTCTATTGGGCTTGCAGGTACGTGGGATGGAAGCACATCTGAGAGAAGCGATGCGAGTCAATGGGATTGAAAGCAATGCATGAGAAGACATTAACGTGACGCAATGGCCAGTACGGAATATTAATATGCCAAAATTCGATGAGACGTCAGTCAACAATATTAGCTTTTGTTTTGTTTTAGATTGTTAATATCTTAAATGCTGATCTAACAACATAAAATGTTGCAGTTCTTGTTGTGCAATGTACATGCTGAAGAACATCGAATTATTTACGGGAGTAAAACTGAGGTTGCAATATGATGAAGTACATAGAGTAACACCTAAAATTCTGTCATTTTTTGAAACATATGGAACGATACTAACATATCCTCGCATGCAGGCCTACATCGACAAATTCAGAAGAGAGCTACCTATTGTGCTTGTCGATTCACCCTACAATAAAATGAAATACAGGAGTAGGTTCAAGCAGTATCATGCTAGGCAATCGGATGCAGCTGCAGTTGAAGACGACGAGGATGCAAGCAGTTAGTCCAGCATTGTGGTTCATTCTTACATGTGGAGTGTACACTTGGCCATAAAGCGATAGAGTAGGGTGTGGTTGGGTTTTAGTCCCGAAGAAGGTTTCCTAGCCATGTTCTTAGTCCATTGCACATGAGTCAAGTTGTAAAACTTCAATAATATTGGTTACTATATTTTGCTTGAAATAAATTTGGTCTCCATGGGATCTCGTAGAAATCTATATTTGCTTTTTACTACCATGTGACAGTAATGGTGCCTGGGGCAACCCTAGAAGAATAATGGATTATGATATGTCTATTTTCATACGAGAAAAAAAGGTACGAGCATTAGAATAGCCTCACAACAGAAGTCAAAAATACTGCCTGATTCAGCACGAAATCCCAGCTATGTCTCGTAGGGAGGCCGCAAAGCCAAAAAAATAGAGCAAGGATAACAAGAGTAAAAGCACGTACCATAGGGGGCCTCTGCAGGTGCTGCAACGCTGAATTGAAGCGATCACCTTCAGGAGCACAGTGGTGTGGCCATGGTACATCCATCCTGCCTCATGGAATCACATAGCATGTTCTGTCATAGCCCTACAAAACAGAGGAAAAATTACTACTTGTACTAACCTTGTCAAGTGTGTGCATGTAATAAATGTTGGACATAAGTAAACACGGAAGAATGAAATGCAACATATGGAAGAATCGAATGGTCATTCCTTTCTCTCTGCTTTTTGCGAGGACCATTACTCTCCCTTTAACAAGGCTAAAACATCATAATAAGACTTAACAGCAATCTTGAAAAGGTGGATATCCCATGCGAATCTAATTTTTCATATAAAGCACATGCCAAGTCTGTTGATCCTAGTCCAGCAATTGCACAAGAAGAAGCGAGCATCATAAATATTGAGCAACATAAGCTATGAATTGTTTATAGTACATTCCAAAATTAATAGCTTATCATCTCTATTGATCTCCAAATCTCACCTATCAGCCAAATTGAAAGAATACATGTTGAATGCAACAATTGAACGTTTGTAGATCATGCAGTTGGGGTTGGACGAATGGGGTTGGCCGTCGAGGCTGGGGGCCGGCTTCATCTAGTCCCGCGGAACATGATCCATACCCAACCACCTTGCCATCGGACGAGATGCATGGCCAGATCAAAGCTGCACCCATGGCTGAGAAATGATATGTAGAGGACGCAAACAACCAATTGAGGTGTGGGAAAGAGGTTGCCTATAACCTTGTGGCTATAGGCACCCGCATGGAGGACTGGGAGGTGGGATGGCGCCGACTCTTCGCCGGCGATCGCCACGGGGAGGGCAGTGGGCCTCCTCTCGTGTTCGTTGAAAAGGTGGTGCGAGATCGCGAGGGAATTGGGGTGGTGGAAGGGAGGGGTTGCGACGTGCGGCTAGATCCTGCCGGCAACGAGGGAGGGAGGGGCTGCGACGAGCGGCTAGATCCTGCCGGCGAGGATTAAAACCGTAGTGGCGGCGAGGAATAAACCCTAGCGAACGGGATAAATATTGAACCAAAAATAGCCCTGAAATTCGTACCGAGAATACCCTCGAAATATTTGGGAGGGAAAATCAGATCAGTTCGAAATATTTTTTCTCCCGAAAATGCCCCTCGGGGTCTGATATAATACATGTGACATCAGCGTATTGCATCGGATCTGGACCGTCGAATTCGCTCCGATGGACGGTCCATATCGTCCGGATGCACTGT
Organism: Triticum dicoccoides; assembly: GCF_002162155.2. NCBI lineage: Eukaryota > Viridiplantae > Streptophyta > Magnoliopsida > Poales > Poaceae > Triticum > Triticum dicoccoides. The sequence goes on from NC_041380.1 coordinate 33,830,165, forward strand.
AAAATGACCCTTATTATTTTTGTATAACAGTCTTGATAGAAAATCCTTTCCAACAGAACGGTTGAGTGCAAGCCTGAAAAATGATAAAATCATGGATGGTACTTCCAGTAACATAAATCAAAATATTGTTGCAGAATCTTTTTAGTCTGCACTTCCATCCATGGTTAATTCCATCAAATATATGTCAACTTAACTAAATGCAAACATGGAATGCGAGATTATAGAGATTCATGCACAATAATATAAAATATGTAAGATGGTAACGGAAGAGGTACTCTAGCAAAAGCAGAGGTACAATGATTCTAGTTTCACACCGAAATAGCAATGAATTCATGACTATCAGGATGTGAATAGTACAAAAAAAGAGCATATGAAAAGCAGAGATGATGCCACTTGTGCTGATGTGCATATAAACCTATCAAATTCAGACTAGGTAATAACTGGGAGGTACCTTAGCGTTAAGAAAGTACTTGTAAAAATTGTAGATTTGCAGGAAGAACATAGTAGTGACCATTGTTGAAGAAGAAAGAGATCTAATTATTCATACTAAGTATATTATTTTTAAGACACCAATTTGCATTACTACCTATAAAATAGGAATCCCAGGTTTGTTCAGATGAATGAATGTCCCACCACATATATACTTTAAAAGGACCGAAATCTCCTTAAAAGTTGACTAACATAGAAGACATGCACAAGAAAAATAACTCATTGCACAGGAACAGAGAAGTATTAGAATGGCGATGAGCTCAAATATAAATCTAGAAATTTTACTATGTGAAGATTTATATTTTTCTTATCTATTTTCAATGGGAATGTAACATGCATAATTTAGCACATAGTGGCAACTACAAAATTAGTGATCTGAATTAACTTAGAACTGAAGACACATGTTGCACTTTTAATCAGTTCATGCCTTTAAATGCCCTAGTGAAGAGTGAAAGATCTGATGCACAATATTACTATCTTTTAGAAAATAGCAGTACAGACTATGGGTATAGATATACATAGCCATGATGCATGCATGTAGTACGTGATCCCAGTTTCATCCATATACTTATGTACGCCCTCACCGACACCTTCAAATCTCGTTTGCGATTTATTCCATGCAGGTTATTGCGAAGATGAAGTGGCCATGACGATCGATCAGGTTCTACCACCGGACGATCCGGCGCGTATCGGTCTTCACGTGGGCGAGAAGATCGAGATGATCCGGCGCGTTGTTCATCGGAAGACTACGGCATCGGTGATCCGGCCCTGGAAAGGACCCATTCCTAAGGTGAGTCTTCCAAATCTTACATTATTTGATATGATTAGACCAGAATCTTGGATTACGGTGAAGAAGCGGAAGAATGCGAGGCGGCACGCCGGTCGGCAGGCGTCGGCGGCGCCCGTCATGGCTGCGGCGGCGACCGAGATCTCGACCGCGAGGTCAATTCGTTTGAATCAGCTGCTAGGTGCGGCTGGGCCGGTTCGGACGGATTTGGGCCTGCGTGAAGTTGGGCCGGAGTCAGATGGGTATGAGGCCCATGCTGCTCCAGGCTCTTCTGCCTGTATCGTTATCGATGCCCCATGCACGTACGTGGGCGCACTACTAGAAAAAGGGCTATAGATGGGATTGATACTAATGGCGCACCACCTACTGATACGCCATTAGAGTTGAAACTACTAATGGCGCACCTGGCCCAGGGTGCGCCATTAGTATCAAAAAAAAAATTTAACTAGTGCGCCTGTCCAAACATACTAATGGCGCATCCAGATACAGTGCGCCATTACTAGTTGTAACTAGTAATGGCGCACCAGCCGGAAAGTGCGCGAGCGTGATTTCTGTCGTGCGCCGTCGCCCCTTCCTTCTAGGGTTCGCAAGCTTGGGTCGCGAGGTTTCCCGGCTTGCGTGGCTAGTCGGGCAAGGAGGATCCCTCCACTCCGTATGATGGCCGGCCGTGGGGCAGCTCCGCCGCCTGCTGGGAAGACCACCGGTGCGGTGGGAAGGGGCGGGGCAGCTCCGCCGCCGGCGGCGGGGCCTGGGCGAGGTGCCCTGGCGCCGCCCGGACAGAGACCGCCGGCGGGCGGTGGAGGGGCGCTAGGTCTTCCGGGCCGGGGCGCTACTCTCCAGGGCGCCCGGCCACCGGGGCAGCAGCTCCTTGCTGCAGGGCGGGGCGGGCCGAGGCCGCCTGCGCCGGGTGCGGCGCCCAGAGCTATACCGGTAGCGGGTCGTGCTAGCATGCGGCCGACGGTGCCGGGCGTGGCCGGAGTGGCTCCGGCTGGTCGTGGTGCTACTGCCCTTGGGGTGGTGCAGACTCCCTCTGGTGGTCCGCCTCGCGCCGCACCTCCGCCCCACTACGTCGCAAGGCCGACCCAAAACCGCGCGGGTCCAACACAAATGAGGCCGAATTCTAGCAATAGAGACCTCAAGGATCCGCCCGAGGCCAGTGGGGGGTTGATGGGTATGATGCGTATGGTGACGGACAGCACCGAGGATCCTCTTCCATGGGAGGAGGTCGTGGATTTGCATGGCAAAGCGACGGATCTGCTGAGAGACTGTTTCTTGGCCCGGCAGGTGGTTTTGTTGAGGGGGCCTCCAGCCCAGATCACCGTCAGAGAGGAGGCTTTCATGGGCATCGTGGTGGTCGGGGTGGGGGCCGTGGGAGATTTCGCCGACCGCCCCCGCCCAGGGCAGTTGATCCTGCGGCGTCTACAGTGGAGTCAGACCATACTTCCACTGAGCTTCCTCCCCAGGCGATGGAGGTGGTGAATGCCTTGGCCAGTGTTGAGGTTCCTGAGGCTGGGACGATGGATGAGGCTACCGACAGGTCTGATGCTGAGAGGGCGTCCAAATATGCACGTAAGAAGGAGAGGATGATTTTTTACCATTGTGGTGAGAAGGGCCACTTCATTGCTGAGTGTGAGGCCCAACTGTGTGAGTCGTGTGGCAAGCCTGCACATGACTCGGGGGAGTGCCCGTTGTTGCGTGACCTGCCTCCGACGCTTAATATTTATGAGTCTATTGTGCTGAGCTCATGTTTTTTGAGTCCCCGGCGGCGAGAGAGGTCCCGGAGGATACCCTGAGCTTGACTACCGGGATTGTGAAAGCGACCCAGGGCGAGGTGACTGAGGCACAGATTGTGAGGAGGCTTCAGGAGCTGGCTCCCGAGGATTTTAGATGGGAATTGGTGCTCATCAAGGACAGGGTTTTTAAGGTTGATTTCCCAACTGTGGATGATTTGCAGAGATTGTTGAGTTTTGGCTTGTGTAGAGTCCCCGGTACTAAGTGTATCCTGGAGTTCCACGAGTGGAAGCAGGTTGAGCCTAAGGGAAAGCCGCTTACGCAGGTCTGGTTGCGGTTTAGAGGGGCTCCATCTAAGCCTTTGCAGGATGCTCGAGTGGTGGCTAGTATGGGCATCTTGGTTGGGAAGACAGAAAAAGTGGATATGGCTTTCACACATGCCCATGGGGTGGCCCGGCTTTTAGTGAGTGTTCTGGATATTGAGTTCGTGCCTGATAAGGTCAACTGGACCTATAGGGGAGAGGTGTTCCCGCTAGAGATCAAGTTTGAGGACACTGATTTATTTGCTGATGCGGTTAATGGTAACGATGTTGACATGCACGACAGTGATGGAAATGCGGGGGCCAAGGGGGCACCATCAGATGAGCCCACGCTAGAGGGGTCTCACGGTTCTCACCCAGCTACTCAGTTGCCTGGGGATGGGACCAGGGTTGAGCCCGCAGCATCACCAGCGGTGCCCATGACTACTCTGCGTTTTGGGTCCTTTGAGCCAGCCTTGGCACCTCCCAGACTATGGAGTGATCGGGTAGATTCTAATGATTATCTTGAGCACACGCTCCCTTCGTTGGAGTTCGAGGGGGATGCTGGATTGTGTGTTGGACAGTCGACAAGGACTTTGGTTGGAGCTACGGAGAGGAGGCCGGAGGGTGCTTCTCTTGTCCTGGCGCCTCACGTGGACGCGACTCCGGTGTCGGCGACTGCGGGCGAGATGGGTCGTGGGGGAGGGGGTTCGGGGCAGGTGGCCTCGCCTTCTCCCATCCCCATCCCGATCTCGGTGGCGTCGGTGACGCCGGCCCCGAGGGGGCCGGCCGGTGCTGGGAGAGGGAGCCCGAGGCAGGCGGCCTCGGCTCCTGCTACTCCGGTGGTGGCGATAACCACCGCGACAGCAGCTGCATTGGGGGTGCTGGGGCAGGAGGCCCTGGCTCCTCCTTCCCCGATGGTCAGGAGGACCGCTTCTCCTTCGCCGATGGCTCATCCGTCTGAGCCGGCGGGTGGGGTGGGAGGAGGGCGCGGGCAGGCGGTCCCCGTCATCCCCTCTTCGCTCATACCCATGGCCGGGGTCCCTGGTGTGGGGCACCCATCTGAGGGGCTCGGGAGCCCGCAGACGCCTTCTCTGGTAACCTCGGTAGACTCTTTGAGGGACTCTGTGCCAGGTTTTACTAGGGAGGAGGTTGTCACGTTTGGCGGGATCCCGGACCCTATCTCCGAGGGGAGACGGATGAGTGCTCGCATCCTCGACATCCCGGAGGTGGATGATATGCAGCAGCGGTGCGCTATGAGGGCGGCCAAGCTTCAGGAGGCTGCATTATCTTCTGGTATGTCCGTCAACTTATCTAATTCCTTATTGTATTTTTATAATGAGGAGATTATAAATAATGCAAACCAATTAGGAGTTTCACTAGGTGCTACGGATAGTGAGGTTACCAATTCGGTAAATGATCTATTAGATTTGGAGGCGGAACGTGCCTTAGAGACTATTCGTAATCTTGCAGCAGTTAAACCAATGAATGATGATGAGATTGATGCGTTAGGGGTTAGAGTGCTCGATAATTTGTGTGCGGATCTAGCACCCCCCAATCATGACTCTAAGGAAGATGATGTACCCCTAGAGAATGATGCTAGTAATATATGTGAACCTGGTTATGAGGACCGGGCGACAGAGCCTAGTAAACCTAAGCGTAAGTGGAAAAGGAAGATCTATCCCGATTCCGCAGTTCGTAGGAGTGCTAGGATTCGAACCACTAAAAAATTCCATGATGAAATATGAGAGGAATCTTTTGGAATAGCAGAGGTCTGAAGGACTTGGCTAAAAGAAGATTCCTAGCTGAGGCAGCTTTAGAGCAGAGGTTAGATTTTGTTGCTCTATCGGAGACGGGTAGAGATAACTTTGCGCCCCAGTTTCTTTCTTCTCATGTGGGTGGTATTGATTTCGATTGGCATTGCCTCCCTCCACGAGGAAGATCGGGTGGTATCTTACTAGGTGTGAGATGGGATTCGCTTGAAGTCCGAAGTGTAGTGATGGGCGACTTCGCGGTGAAGTTTCGAGTCAGGTCTAGGATAGATGGTTTTAACTGGGCTTTGGTGGCGGTTTATGGTGCCGCACAGCCCGAGCTTAAAGCGGAGTTTCTGGCGGACCTTGTTCGAATCTGTGGGTCAGAATAGCTTCCAATTTTAGTTGGAGGTGATTTCAATATCATCAGGAGGAGAGAGGAGAAGAACAATGATAACTTTGACGGCAGATGGTCGTTTATGTTCAATACCATTATTGAAAGCTTGGATCTGGGAGAGATAGAGCTTTGTGGTAGAAAGTTTACCTGGGCTAATGCTCTGCCAAACCCTACCTATGAAAAACTTGATCGAGTTCTTGCGAGCATGGAGTGGGAACAAAAGTTCCCTCTGGTTACGGTGCAAGCTCTTTCGAGGGGAATATCTAATCACACCCCATTGTTCGTGGACTCAGGGGAGCCGAATCACGTGGGTAACAAGAACACCTTCTCTTTAGAGATGTCATGGTTTGAACGTGAGGGGTTTGTGGACTTGATCGCCAGGGAATGGGATAGAGGTGTAGGAGGCAAGACTGCGATAGAGCGTTGGCAGAATAAGATTACGCATTTGAGAAGTTTCTTATGGGGTTGGGCTATGCACCTCAGTGGTGTTTATAAGATTGAAAAGGATAGACTCCTTACTCTTATACAGGCCCTAGACATACAGGCCGAATCCACTATTTTATCGCCAGCTGAGCTTCAGGTTAAAATGAGGCGGAGAAGAGGCTGAAAGAACTGCTCCGCGAAGAAGAATTGAAGTGGGCTTTGCATGCTAAAGTCCGCAAAGTGGTCCAAGGGGACGCGAGTACTCAATTCTTCCATTTGATAGCTAATGGCAAGCACAAAAAGAAGCGTATCTTTCAGCTTGAGCAAGACGAGGGCACTATTTTAGGTCAGGATAACCTAAAAACATATATTACCGACTATTATAAGTAGTTATTTGGACCTCCGGAAGATAATTGTGTGTCCCTTGATGAGTCCAGGATTGAGGATGTGCCCCAGCTATCGGCTGACGATAATGATATTCTGGTTGCCCCGTTCTCGGAGAAGGAGGTGTTTGATGCTATTGCACAGATGAAAAACAATAATGCTCTCGGACCGGATGGATTCCCGGAAGAGTTCTATAAAAAGTGCTGGCACATTATTAAGGGGGATTTACTACCTATGTTCCATGATCTGTTCTCTGGACAGCTTCAGTTATTTCACTTGAATTTTGGGACAATCACACTGCTTCCCAAGAAAATAGATGCTGTGAGAATTGAGCAATTCAGGCCGATCTGTCTCCTCAATGTTAGTTTCAAAATTTTCACCAAGGTCGGGACTAACAGGTTCACATAGATTGCGCATTCTGTGGTGCAACAGTCCCAAACTGCTTTCATGCCGGACAGAAATATCCTTGAAGGGGTGGTCGCCCTGCATGAAACACTCCATGAAATCCATTCCAAAAAATTAGATGGAGTAATTTTTAAAGTGGATTTCGAGAAAGCGTACGATAAGGTTAAATGGCCATTCCTCCAACAGTCATTGCGTATGAAAGGTTTTGATGAAGCATGGCGCCGACATGTTGAATCATTTACGCAAAAAGGTAGTGTGGGAATTAAAGTTAATGATGACATAGGTCATTACTTCCAGACACATAAAGGCCTAAGACAAGGAGATTCGATGTCCCCTATACTGTTTAACATTGTGGTGGATATGTTAGCAATTTTGATAGGAAGGGCTAAGGAAAATGGTCAAGTAGGTGGATTGGTTCCTCATCTTATTGATGGAGGTGTATCCATCCTTCAGTACGCTGATGATACAATCATCTTTATGGAGCATGACTTGGCCAAGGCGAGAAATATGAAGCTTGTGTTATGCCTATTTGAACAATTGACCGGGTTAAAGATTAACTTTCATAAGAGCGAGCTGTTCTGTTTTGGTAGGGCCAAAGACGAACAGGATGCTTATAGGCAATTGTTTGGGTGTGAGTTGGGAGAGTTACCCTTCTCTTACCTGGGGATTCCAATCCACCATCGTAGGCTGACAAACAGAGAGTGGAAGTGCATCGAGGACCGATTTGAGAAGAAAATGAGTTGCTGGAAGGGTAAGGTCATGTCATACGGAGGCCGATTAATCCTGATTAATTCGGTGCTCACGAGTATGCCAATGTTTCTCCTATCGTTCTTTGAGGTCCCAGTTGGTGTTAGGAAGAGACTGGACTTCTATTGATCGCGTTTCTTTTGGCAGGGTGATGAGCTTAAAAGAAAATATCGGCTTGCCAAATAGGATATCATCTGTAGACCGAAAGACCAAGGGGGTCTAGGTATTGAGAATCTAGAAGTTAAGAATAAATGCCTTCTTAGCAAGTGGATGTGGAAGCTCTCATCGGAGAATGATGCTATGTGGGCTCAAATCCTTCGCAGCAAGTACCTCCAGACAAAAACTTTGTCCCAGGTTACAGTCAGGCCGACCGATTCACCTTTCTAGAAAGGCCCGATGAAAGTCAAATAGTCCTTGTTTAATAGGACGAAGTTTGTTATTGGAAACGGCACGAGTACACGTTTCTGGGATGATACTTGGCTCGGCGAGACACCCTTGGCCATCCAATATCCGTCTTTATACCGCATTGTTCAACAACGTGAGGTGTTCGTCGCATCGGTCTTTCAATCTACCCCCCTTAATATTCAGTTCCGGCGAACACTAACGGGCAATCGTTGGGAAGAATGGCTCCGTCTAGTTAGGAGACTGATGGAGGTTCGGCTTTCACAACAACCCGATGAATTACGCTGGAAATTGACTAAGCCTAGAGTATTCACAGTTAAATCAATGTATATTGATGTTATTAATTCGAACTCCATTCCTACGTCCAAGCATGTTTGGGATGTCAAAGTTCCTTTGAAAATAAAAGTGTTTATGTGGTTTGTCAATAAACAAGTTATTTTAACTAAGGACAACTTGATAAAGCGTAATTGGACAGGACCTACTAGGTGTAGTTTCTGCGACCGGGATGAGACTATCAAACACCTCTTTTTTGATTGCCCGTTGGCCAAGGTACTTTGGCAGACGGTCCACATTGCTTTTAATATCAATCCACCGAATTCTGTTAATGCATTATTTGGGAAATGGCTTAATGGGATTGAGCCTGACTTAACGAGACATATTCAGGTTGGAGTTTGTGCTTTGCTGTCGACTATCTGTACTTGCAGAAATGATTTGGTTTTTAACAGAATATCATGTATACATTTTTTGCAGGTCATATTCCGAACTACGGCTCTGATCCGTTCATGGTCGCTACTCACCCAGACGGAGGCCAGGGAGCATTTGGTTACTGGGTCTTTCCGCTGGGAGATGGTAGCTCGGGATATCTTCAACCGGTTTGGATGGCGGTCATGTAATAGGATAGGCAATTAGTTTCCCTATCTAGTTTTAGCCAGCTGGTTGTGGCATCTTTTCTTGGCTAGTTGGTGTTTCTATCCCTTATTGGCTCTGTGTGAGCTTTCTGTGCTTTTTATTACTTTTGGAGACCTTTGGAACCATGTTGGCACTACTTTATTTGGTTAATAAGATGGCCGTATGCATTTTTCTGATGCAGAGGCCGGGAAATCCCTCCTTAAAAAAATATTACTATCTTTTAGAAAATAGCAGTACAGACTATGGGTATAGATATACATAGCCATGATGCATGCATGTAGTACGTGATCCTAGTTTCATCCATATACTTATGTACACGTATTGAAAAGGCGGGAGTACCTGTTGTGAGTATCAACCTGTGAACGACATGAACAGAGATGGATGATGGGCCGTTGTTGCTACGTTTCTCCAGCAATAAAGCATCAATCTTAGCAGCAGACACGGAGGTAGTAGTACCTACTGTGTGCCTCCTGTAGCCAGATGTGCTTGCCGCCATCTTGTACATCTAGCTCCTGCAGCATATACGTTGCCATCTCACTATCTGCTGGGATAAGATGGAGAAGATCGCTCAGATCTCTAAGACCGTCCATCCAGAGCCCGTAGTCTGGCACCTCCTTGCCTGGCTATAGCCTTGTAAGGTCCGAACTTGTTGGTTTGTCGCCGACGGCGTGCGAGTACACTATGGTGTACAACTCGCCGTGATGCAGCATCGCCAGTTGGTGGCAGAGAAACTTGGCACAGGGTGCGCAACAACTCATGCTACCCTCCTCCAGCGTGTGGTTGTCGTCCCGTGGGTCCCATAATAGTTACTCCGTCAGCATGTCAAGTCACACCGGTCCACATAATGGGGATAGATCGTCGTCCATGGTACCACAGCACCACGATGACACAATTTGGTAGATTGTTTCTGAACACCATGTTGCTTCCGCATAGTTCCTCTGGCGAGAAGGCTGGTTGGGTAGACCTGAACACATAGGTACACAACCTACCTGATCAAACGTCCACTCGATTCATATTTGCAGATTAATTTTACTAATAATTCTGTTAGATCATGGAGAAAAAAGAGGACCTAGAACCAATCTGATAGAAATAGAAAGGAGGACAACATCACGACATGGAGAGAAAGAAGAGAGAGAATGAAAGATTGATTATGATACTACCTCAAAATCCCTCCTTGTGGTACACCCTCTGCATGCTGACTCATCTCCACCAATCTGGAGATAATCACTCCATGCTTTTCACCATCCACGACTCTCTCTCTCTCTCTGAATAGGCTTGGGCATGACGTACGCCTTGGTTCCGTGACCGAGGCACTGCTGATAGTCTCGCACCTGACCCCAGCGGAGTGCCAACTTCTCCCACGCCGTCCCTGTTATCTTTGTCATCCTGGTCATCCTGCATCGATAGGAGAGCCCATGTCACGCATCAAAACATCTTCATCATGTGCACTTCTGGCCAGCGGCGCATGGGCGGTTGAACAGCAACCGGAGGCGGCGCGTGCGGTGGTTTTTCGTGGGGAAGTCGCGGAGAGAGTTGTGCTTTTTAGATACCGAGGGAATTGTTTGTGGGGATATAATTGGGAGAAAATTACGGGATTCTTTTTGTGGATAGCCACGTGATGTCCCACGTTTGAAAACGTCCGATTTCCCAGCGTTTTTTCTCTTTCCTTTTGGTTTTCTATATAGAGGTTATAGATCGTATACATACAAAGTTAAAAAAAATAGATGTTAACTGTAAGTTTAAGAAGAGGGTCCAATTTTCCAGCGTTTTTTTGTTTCCTTTTGGTTTTCTAAAGAGATTACGATCGTATACATGCAGGTCTCTCACCACGGTTAATTATTTGATCTTAACCGTAGGTTTAAGATCCAAAGGTTAATTTTATGTGTTTTCTGAGAATTAACGTGGAGGCTCGATTAGTGCTTCCAATTAGTAAATATAAGATATAAGATAAGATGGAGTGTTCGTGTCTACCACCAGTTGTTGCAAAATGGATCTTAGTCTCACCGAGATGGCCTGGCCAAGTTTCTGTGATGAAGTCGCTTCATTTCAGAATCATCGAAATGAACCGATCGGAATTTTTTAAATGTGGTCTTGCCCTAGCCATTGCACTTCAGTTGCACCGAGTCGTTCTGTTCGGTCTCACGCAAAAGCCTAACGGTCAACTCTTTATGAAGGAAGGAACTAGCGAAACCACTCCTGTGAGTATTCGTCCTGTCCCACTCTTTATGGGGTTTTTCAAGTCTTTAGAGTATGAATGTAGTAATGAAGCCGAGACCCTAGTTTGTTCAGCTATTGTGGACTTCAGATTTGGAGTAGCACTTATCTATCGAAATCTTTCATCATTTACTTAAACGGTTGATTGATCATACATTGAGTACCATTTAACTAGAATTAACCGATGCAAGTCCAAGAAGGACTAGTCGGTGCTGCCAGCTGATATGTCTCTGTCGTATCTATAATTTTTTATTGTTCCATGCCAATATTCTACAACTTTTACTTACTTTTGGCAACTTTTTATACTATTTTTGGAACTAACATATTGATCCAGTGCGCAGTGCCAGTTTTTGTTTGTTGCATGTTTTTTGTTTCGCAGAAAATCCATATCAAATAGAGTCCAAACGAGATAAAAACTTACGGAGATTTTTTTGGAATATATGTGATTTTTTGGAATAAGAATCAACGCGAGACGATGCCCGAGGGGGCCACAAGGTAGGGGGGCGCGCCCCAGGGGGTGGCGTGCCCTAGACCCTTGTGGCCACCCCGTAAGGCGGTTGGTGCCCTTCTTTCGCCGCAAGAAATCCAATATCCGTATACAAATCGTGTTAATATTTCAGCCCAATCAGAGTTACGGATCTCCGGGAATTTAAGAAACGGTGAAAGGCCGGAATCTGAGAGCACAGAAACAGAAGGAGACAGAGAGACAGATCCAATCTCAGAGGGGCTCCCGCCCCTCCGCCGCCATGGAGGCCATGAACCAGAGGGGCAACCCTTCTCCCATCTAGGGGGGGAGGTCAAGGAAAAAGAAGAAGGATGGGGGCTCTCTCCCCCTCTCTCTTGGTGGCGCTGTAATGCCGTCGGGGCCATCATCATGTGACGGCGATCTACACCAACACCTCTATCATCTTCACCAACATCTTCATCACCTTCCCCCATCTATCTACAGCGGTCCACTCTCCCGCAACCCGATGTACCCTCTACTTGAACATGGTGCTTTATGCTTCATATTATTATCCAATGATGTGTTGCCATCTTATGATGTCTGAGTAGATTTTCTTTGTACTATCGGTAATTGGTGAATTGCTATGATTGGTTTAATTTGCTTGTGGTTATGTTGATGTCCTTTGGTGCCCATCATATGAGCGCACACGTGGATCACACCATAGGGTTAGTTGTATATTGATAGGACTATGTATTGGAGGGAAAGAGTGATAGAAGCTTCAACCTAGCATAGAAATTGACGCATACGGGAGTGAAGGGGGACCAATATATCTTAATGCTATGGTTGGGTTTTACCTTAAAGAAGTTAGTAGTCGTGGATGCTTGCTAATAGTTCCAATTAGAAGTGCGTAGAATTGCAAGTCAGGGATGACATGCTAGCAGTGGCCTCTCCCACATAAAACTTGCTATTGGTCTAGTAACGTAGTCAATTGCTTAGGGACAATTTCGCAACCCCTACCACCACTTCTCCACACTCGCTATACTAAATTTATTTGCTTCTTTACCTAAGCAGCCCCTAGTTTTTATTTACGTGCTCTTTATACTCTTGCAAACCTATCCCACAACACCTACAAAGTACTTCTAGTATTATACTTGTTCTAGGAAAAGCAAACATCAAGCGTGCATAGAGTTGTATCGGTGGTCGATAGAACTTTAGGGAATATTTGTTCTACCTTTAGCTCCTCGTTGGACACTCTTACTTATCGAAAGAGGCTACAATTGATCCCCTATACTTGTGGGTTATCAAGAACTTTTTCTGGCGCCGTTGCCGGGGAGCAATAGCGTGGGGTGAATATTCTCATGTGTGCTTGTTTGCTTTATCACTAAGTAGATTTTATTTGCTTTTCTAAGTTGTTCTCTATCTTTAGTTATGGATATGGAACACGAAATACCAAAAAAATTAGGTGTACTTGCTACTCATGGAGATGGGGAACCTCCTAAAACCCTCGATGCTCATTATGTGAAATTACTACTTTAATAATCCTGAGAAAACCCCATTCAATTATATGATGGGAGAGACGTTGGGTCAACGTGAATACTTTAGGAATTATCGCTTGACACAAAAATGGAAACAATTATGGGATCAAATTTATATGTTGCGTTGATATGCTCGGCAACTATGTTTGAGATATGATTATACTTGTTGCTCTAGGATAAAGGCTCCACACCTTCCCTTTTCATGCAAATTTAATGATAATGAAACCTTAGCTTCTTATGCTAATGGTATATATGATTACTATGATGTTGAACAATTTGAAGAATTTGTTGCTTTTAAGGGTGCTTACGAAATTGAATCTTTGTTTGAAAAGTATGAACCTTTTGATGATGATGTTTATGTTGGGGATCGTAGCAGAAATTAAAAATTTTCTACGCATCACCAAGACCAATCTATGGAGTACTCTAGCAACGAGAGGGGTAGGAGTGCATCTACATACCCTTGTAGATAGCGAGCGGAAGCGTTCAAGTGAACGGGGTTGATGGAGTCGTACTCGTCGTGATCCAAATCACCGATGACCGAGTGCCAAACGGACGGCACCTTCGTGTTCAACACACATACGGTTGGGGAAGACGTCTCCTCCTTCTTGATCCAGCAAGGGGGTAGGAGAGGTTGACGGAGATCCAGCAGCACGATGACATGGTGGTGGATGCAGCTGGGTCTCGGCAGGGCTTCGCCAAGCTCTGCGAGAGGGAGAGGTGTTACGGGAGGGAGAGGGAGGCGCCAGGGGCTGGGGTGCGGCTGCCCTCCCTTCCCCCACTATATATAGGCCCCCTGGGGGGCGGCGGCCCTAGGAGATGCAATCTCTAGGGGGCGGCGACCAAGGGTGGTGGCTTGCCCCCCAAGCCAAGTGGGGCGCCCCCACCCCTAGGGTTTCCAACCCTAGGCGCAGGGGGAGGCCCAAGGGGGGCGCACCAGCCCACCAGGGGCTGGTTCCCCTCCCACTTCAGCCCATGGGGCCCTCCGGGATAGGTGGCCCCACCCGGTGGACCCCCGGGACCCTACCGGTGGTCCCGGTACAATACCGATTACCCCCGAAACTTTCCCGATGGCCGAAACTTGACTTCCTATATATAAATCTTTACCTCCGGACCATTCTGGAACTCCTCGTGACGTCCGGGATCTCATCCGGGACTCCTAACAACTTTCAGGTTGCTGCATACTAATATCTCTACAACCCTAGCGTCACCGAACCTTAAGTGTGTAGACCCTACGGGTTCGGGAGACATGCAGACATGACCGACATGACTCTCCGGTCAATAACCAACAGCGGGATCTGGATACCCATGTTGGCTCCCACATGCTCCTCGATGATCTCATCGGATGAACCACGATGTCGAGGATTCAATCAATCTCGTATACAATTCCCTTTGTCAATCGGTACGTTACTTGCCTGAGACTCGATCGTCGGTATCCCAATACCTCGTTCAATCTCATTACCGGCAAGTCACTTTACTCGTACCATAATGCATGATCCCGTGATCAACCACTTGGTCACATTGAGCTCATTATGATGATGCATTACCGAGTGGGCCCAGAGATACCTCTCCGTCATACGGAGTGACAAATCCCAGTCTCGATTCGTGCCAACCCAACAGACACTTTCGGAGATACCCGTAGTGCACCTTTATAGTCACCCAGTTACATTGTGACGTTTGGCACACCCAAAGCACTCCTACGGTATCCGGGAGTTGCACAATCTCATGGTCTAAGGAAATGATACTTGACACTTGGAAAAGCTCTAGCAAACGAACTACACGATCTTTGTGCTATGCTTAGGATTGGGTCTTGTCCATCACATCATTCTCCTAATGATGTGATCCCGTTATCAATGACATCCAATGTCCATAGGCAGGAAACCATGACTATCTGTTGATCAACGAGCTAGTCAACTAGAGGCTCACTAGGGACATGTTGTGATCTATGTATTCACACATGTATTATGACTTCCGGATAACACAATTATAGCATGAACAATAGACAATTATCATGAACAAAGAAATATAATAATAACCATTTTATTATTGCCTCTAGGGCATATTTCCAATAGTCTCCCACTTGCACTAGAGTCACTAATCTAGTTACATTGTGATGAATCGAACACCCATAGAGTTCTGGTGTTGATCATGTTTTGCTATAAGGAGAGGTTTAGTCAACGGATCTGCTACATTAAGGTCTGTATGCACTTTACAAATATCTATGTCTCCATTTTGAACACTTTCACGAATGGAGTTGAAGCGACGCTTGATATGCCTGGTCTTCTTGTGAAACTTGTGCTCCTTGGCAAGGGCAATAGCTCCAGTGTTGTCACAGAAGAGAGTGATCGGCCCCGACGCGTTGGGTATGACTCCTAGGTCGGTGATGAACTCCTTCATCCAGATTGCTTCATGTGTTGCCTCCAAGGCTGCCATGTACTCCGCTTCACATGTAGATCCCGCCACGACGCTTTGCTTGCAATGGCACCAGCTTACTGCCCCACCATTCAAAATATACACGTATCCGGTTTGTGACTTGGAGTCATCCGGATCTGTGTCGAAGCTAGCATCGACGTAACCCTTTACGACGAGCTCTTCGTCACCTCCATAAACGAGAAACATATCCTTAGTCCTCTTCAGGTACTTTAGGATATTCTTGACCGCTGTCCAGTGTTCCATGCCGGGATTACTTTGGTACCTTCCTACCAAACTTACGGCAAGGTTTACGTCAGGTCTGGTACACAGCATGGCATACATAATAGACCCTATGGCCGAGGCATAGGGGACGACACTCATATTTTCTCTATCTTCTGCCGTGGTCGGGCATTGAGCCGTGCTCAATTGCACACCTTGCAATACAGACAAGAACCCCTTCTTGGACTGATCCATATTGAACTTCTTCAATATCTTGTCAAGGTACGTACTTTGTGAAAGACCAATGAGGCGTCTCGATCTATCTCTATAGATCTTGATGCCTAATATATAAGCAGCTTCTCCAAGGTCCTTCATTGAAAAACACTTGTTCAAGTAGGCCTTTATGCTTTCCAAGAATTCTATTGTTGGGGAACGTTGCAGAAAACAAAAATTTTCCTACTCGTTTCACCAAGATCATCTAGGAGTTCATCTAGCAACGAGTGATTAGATGCATCTACATACCTTTGTAGATCACGAGCGGAAGCGTTCAAAAGAACGGTGATGATGTAGTCGTACTCGATGTGATCCAAATCACCGATGACCAGCGCCGAACGGACGGCACCTCCGCGTTCAACACACGTACGGAACAGCCACGTCTCCTCCTTCTTGATCCAGCAAGGGAGGGAGGAGAGGTTGAGGGAGATGGCACCAGCAGCAGCACGACGGCGTGGTGTTGATGGAGCTGCAGTACTCCGGCATAGCTTCGCTAAGCACTATGGAGGTGGAGGAGGTGTTGGGGAGGGAGAAGGAGGCAACCAAAGGCCAAGGCGTTCAGGTATGAAGTCCCTCCTCTCCCCCACTATATATAGGAGGGCCAAGGGGGGGTGGCCGGCCCTAGGCGCATGGGCCTATGTGGGGCTGGTGCCCTTGGCCCATGTAGGCCAAGGCGCACCCCCTACAGCCCATGTGGCCCCCCGGGACAGGTGGACCCACCCGGTGGACCCCCGGGACCCTTCCGGTGGTCCCGGTACAATACCGATAACCCCGAAACTTGTCCCGATGCCCGAAACAGGACTTCCCATATATAAATCTTTACCTCCGGACCATTCCGGAACTCCTCGTGACGTCCGGGATCTCATCCGGGACTCCGAACAACATTTTGGTTACTGCATATACATATCCCTACAACCCTAGCGTAACTGAACCTTAAGTGTGTAGACCCTACGGGTTCGGGAGACAAGCAGACATGACCGAGACGACTCTCCGGTCAATAACCAACAACGGGATCTGGATACCCATGTTGGCTCCCACATGCTCCACGATGATCTCATCGAATGGACCACGATGTCGAGGATTCAATCAACCCCGTACGCTATTCCCTTTGTCTATCGATATGTTACTTGCCCGAGATTCGATCGTCGGTATCCCAATACCTCGTTCAATCTCGTTACCGGCAAGTCACTTTAGTCGTACCGTAATGCATGATCCCGTGACCAGACACTTGGTCACTCTGAGCTCATTATGATGATGCATTACCGAGTGGGCCCAGTGATACCTCTCCGTCATACGGAGTGACAAATCCCAGTCTTGATCCATGTCACCCAACAGACACTTTCGGAGATACCCGTAGTCTACCTTTATAGTCACCCAGTTACGTTGTGACGTTTGGCATACCCAAAGCACTCCTACGGTATTCGGGAGTTACACGATCTCATGGTCTAAGGAAAAGATACTTGACATTGGAAAACTCTAGCAAACGAACTATACGATCTTGTGCTATGTTTAGGATTGGGTCTTGTCCATCACATCATTCTCCTAATGATGTGATCTCGTTATCAATGACATCCAGTGTCCATAGTCAGGAAACCATGACTATCTGTTGATCAACGAGCTAGTCAACTAGAGGCTCACTAGGGACATGTTGATGTTTGTTATTCACACATGTATTACGATTTCCGGATAACACAATTATAGCATGAATAAAGACAATTATCATGAACAAGGAAATATAATAATAATGCTTTTATTATTGCCTCTAGGGCATATTTCCAACAGTCTCCCACTTGCACTAGAGTCAATAATCTAGTTACATTGTGATGAATCGAACACCCATGGAATTCTGGTGTTGATCATGTTTTGCTCTAGGGAGAGGTTTAGTCAACGGATCTGCTATATTCAGGTCCGTATGTACTTTACAAATCTCTATGTCTCCATCTTGAACATTTTCACGAATGGAGTTGAAACGACGCTTGATGTGCCTTGTCTTCTTGTGAAACCTGGGCTCCTTGGCAAGTGCAATAGCTCCAGTGTTGTCACAGAAGAGCTTGATTGGCCCCGACGCATTGGGTATGACTCCTAGGTCGGTGATGAACTCCTTCACCCATATTGCTTCATGTGCTGCCTCCGAGGCTGCCATGTACTCCGCTTCACATGTAGATCCCGCCACGACGCTTTGCTTGCAACTGCACCAGCTTACTGCCCCACCATTCAAAATATACACGTATCCGGTTTGTGACTTAGAGTCATCCAGATCTGTGTCGAAGCTAGCGTCGACGTAACCCTTTACGACGAGCTCTTCGTCACCTCCATAAACGAGAAACATTTCCTTAGTCCTTTTCAGGTACTTCAGGATATTCTTGACCGCTGTCCAGTGTTCCTTGCCGGGATTACTTTGGTACCTACCTACCAAACTTACGGCAAGGTTTACATCAGGTCTGGTACACAGCATGGCATACATAATAGAACCTATGGCTGAGGCATAGGGGATGACGCTCATCTCTTCTATATCTTCTGCCGTGGTCGGACATTGAGCTGAGCTCAATTTCGTACCTTGCAACACAGGCAAGAACCCCTTCTTGGATTGATCCATATTGAACTTCTTCAATATCTTATCAAGGTATGTGCTTTGTGAAAGACCTATGAGGCGTCTCGATCTATCTCTATAGATTTTGATGCCTAATATATAAGCAGCTTCTCCAAGGTCCTTCATTGAAAAACTTTTATTCAAGTAGGCCTTGATGCTGTCCAAGAGTTCTATATCATTTCCCATCAAAAGTATGTCATCTACATATAATATGAGAAATGCTACAGAGCTCCCACTCACTTTCTTGTAAACGCAGGCTTCTCCATAAGTCTGTGTAAACCCAAACGCTTTGATCATCTCATCAAAGCGAATGTTCCAACTCCGAGATGCTTGCACCAGCCCATAAATCGAGCGTTGGAGCTTGCACACTTTGTCAGCATTCTTAGGATCGACAAAACCTTCCGGCTGTATCATATACAATTCTTCCTTAAGGAAACCATTAAGGAATGACGTTTTGACGTCCATTTGCCATATTTCGTAATCATAGAATGCGGCAATTGCTAACATGATTCGGACGGACTTCAGCTTCGCTACCGGTGAGAAAGTCTCATCGTAGTCAACCCCTTGAACTTGTCGATAACCCTTAGCGACAAGCCGAGCTTTATAGATGGTCACATTACCATCCGCGTCTGTCTTCCTCTTAAAGATCCATTTATTTTCTATGGCTTGCCGCTCAATGGGCAAGTCAGTCAAAGTCCATACTTTGTTTTCATACATGGATCCTATCTCGGATTTCATGGCTTCTAGCCATTTGTCGGAATCCGGGCCCGCCATCGCTTCTTCATAGTTCGAAGGTTCACCGTTGTCTAACAGCATGATTTCCAAGACAGGGTTGCCGTACCACTCTTGTGCGGAACGTGTCCTTGTGGACCTTCGAATTTCAGTAGGGGCTTGATCAGAAGTATCTTGATCATTGTCATTAACTTCCTCTCTAGTCGGTGCAGGCACCTCAGGAACATTTTCTTGAGTTGCGCCTTTTTCCGGTTCAAGAGGTAATACTTCATCAAGCTCTACTTTCCTCCCACTTACTTCTTTCGAGAGAAACTCTTTCTCCAGAAAGGACCCATTCTTGGCAACAAAGATCTTGCCTTCGGATCTGAGGTAGAAGGTGTACCCAATAGTTTCTTTTGGGTATCCTATGAAGACGCATTTTTCCGATTTGGGTTCGAGCTTTTCAGGTTGAAGTTTCTTGACATAAGCATCGCATCCCCAAACTTTTAGAAACGACAGCTTAGGTTTCTTCCCAAACCACAATTCATACGGTGTCGTCTCAACGGATTTCGACGGAGCCCTATTTAAAGTGAATGCGGCAGTCTCTAAAGCATAGCCCCAAAAGGAAAGCGGTAAATCGGTAAGAGACATCATAGATCGCACCATATCTAACAGAGTGCGATTACGACGTTCGGACACACCATTACGCTGAGGTGTTCCAGGCGGCGTGAGTTGTGAAACTATTCCACATTTTCTTAAGTGTGCCCCAAACTCGTGACTCAAGTATTCTCCTCCACGATCTGATCGCAGAAACTTGATTTTCCTGTCACGTTGATTTTCAACCTCACTCTGAAATTCCTTGAACTTTTCAAAGGTTTCAGACTTGTGTTTCATTAAGTAGATATACCCATACCTACTTAAATCATCAGTGAGAGTGAGAACATAACAATAGCCACCGCGAGCCTCAACACTCATCGGACCGCACACATCAGTATGTATGATTTCCAATAAGTCGGTTGCTCGCTCCATTGTTCCTGAGAACGGAGTCTTGGTCATTTTACCCATAAGGCATGGTTCGCACGTGTCAAATGATTCATAATCAAGAGACTCTAAAAGTCCATCAGCATGGAGCTTCTTCATGCGTTTGACACCTATGTGACCAAGGCGGCAGTGCCACAAGTATGTGGGACTATCATTATCAACCTTACTTCTTTTGGTACTCACATTATGAACATGTGTAGCATCACGTTCGAGATTCATAAATAATAAACCATTCACCATAGGAGCATGACCATAAAACATATCTCTCATAAAAATGGAACAACCATTATTCTCAGATTTAAAAGAGTAGCCATCTCGAATTAAACGAGATCCCGATACAATGTTCATGCTCAAAGCTGGCACTAAATAACAATTATTAAGGTTTAAAACTAATCCCGAAGGGAGATGCAGAGGTAGCGTGCCGACGGCGATCACATTGACCTTGGAACCATTCCCGACGCGCATCGTCACCTCGTCCTTTGCCAGTTTCCACTTATTCCGCAGCCCCTGCTTTGAGTTACAAATGTGAGCAACTGCACCGGTATCAAATACCCAGGAGCTACTACGGGCACTAGTAAGGTACACATCAATTACATGTATATCACATATACCTTTTGTTTTGCCGGCCTTCTTATCCGCTAAGTACTTAGGGCAGTTCCGCTTCCAGTGACCGCTTCCCTTGCAATAAAAGCACTCAGTCTCGGGCTTGGGTCCATTCTTTAGCTTCTTCCCAGCAGCTTGCTTGCCGGGCGCGGCAACCTCCTTGTCGTCCTTCTTGAAGTTCTTTTTACCCTTGCCTTTCTTGAACTTAGTGGTTTTATTGACCATCAACACTTGATGTTCCTTTCTGACTTCTACCTCTGCTGATTTCAGCATAGCAAATACTTCAGGAATGGTCTTTTCCATCCCCTGCATATTGAAGTTCATCACAAAGCTCTTGTAGCTTGGTGGAAGCGACTGGAGGATTCTGTCAATGACCGCATCATCCGGGAGATTAACTCCCAGCTGAGTCAAGCGGTTATGCAACCCAGACATAGTGAGTATGTGCTCACTGACAGAACTATTTTCCTCCATCTTACAGCTAAAGAATTTGTCGGAGACTTCATATCTCTCGACCCGGGCATGAGCTTGGAAAACCATTTTCAGCTCTTCGAACATCTCATATGCTCCATGTCTCTCAAAACGCTTTTGGAGCCCCGGCTCTAGGCTGTAAAGCATGCCGCACTGAACGAGGGAGTAGTCATCGAAACGTGCCTGCCAAGCGTTCATAACATCTTGTTCTGCAGGGAGAACGGGTGCGTCACCAAGCGGTGCTTGTAGGACATAATCTTTCTTGGCAGCTATGAGGATGATCCTCAGGTTCCGGACCCAGTCCGTATAGTTGCTGCCATCGTCTTTCAGCTTAGTTTTCTCTAGGAACGCGTTGAAGTTGAGGACTACGTTGGCCATTTGATCTACAAGACATATTGCAAAGATTTTAGACTAAGTTCATGATAATTAAGTTTCAACTAATCAAATTATTAGTGAACTCCCACTTAGATTAGACATCCCTCTAGTCATCTAAGTATTACATGATCCGAGTTAAACTAGACCGTGTCCGATCATCACGTGAGACGGACTAGTCAACATCGGTGAACATCTTCATGTTGATCGTATCTTCTATACGACTCATGCTTGACCTTTCGGTCTTCTGTGTTCCGAGGCCATGTCTGTACATGCTAGGCTCGTCAAGTCAACCTAAGTGTTTGCATGTGTAAATCTGTCTTACACCCGTTGTATGTGAACGTCTGAATAAAACACCCGATCATCACGTGGTGTTTTGAAACAGCGAACTGTCGCAACGGTGCACAGTTAGGGGGAACACTTCTTGAATTTATTGTGAGGGATCATCTTATTTACTACCGTCGTTCTAAGTAAACAAGATGCAAAACATGATAAACATCACATGCAATCAAATAATAAACGTGACATGATATGGCCAATATCACATAGCTCCATTGATCTCCATCTTGGGGCTCCATGATCATCTTGTCACTGGCTTGACACCATGATCTCGATCATCATGATCTCCATCATCGTGTCTCCATGAAGTTGCTCGCCAACTATTACTTCTACTACTATGGCTAACGCGTTTAGCAATAAAGTAAAGTAATTTACATGGCGTTTCTCGATGACACACAGGTCATTAAAAGAATAAAGACAACTCCTATGGCTCCTGCCGGTTGTCATACTCATCGACATGCAAGTCGTGAATCCTATTACAATAGCATGAACATCTCATACATCACATATAGATCATTCATCATTCATCACAACTTTGGCCA
Organism: Triticum dicoccoides; assembly: GCF_002162155.2. Lineage (NCBI taxonomy): Eukaryota > Viridiplantae > Streptophyta > Magnoliopsida > Poales > Poaceae > Triticum > Triticum dicoccoides. The sequence continues at coordinate 33,852,650 of NC_041380.1, forward strand.
TATCATATCACAAACCACTTGCTGCAAAAACAAGTTAGACGTCCTCTAATTGTTGTTGCAAGTTTTACGTGGCTGAATTAGGGTTCTAGCAAGAACGTCTTCTTACCTACGTTAAAGCCACAACGTGATTTGTTAACTTCTATTTACACTTCATAAGGACCCTGTTCATCAATTCCGCTCCAAATAAAGTGGGAGAGACAGACACCCGCCAGCCACCTTATGCAACTAGTGCATGTTAGTCGGTGGAACCGGTCTCACGTAAGCGTACGTGTAAGGTTGGTCCGGGCCGCTTCATCCCACAATACCGCTGAAGCAAGAAAGGACTAGTAACGGCAAGAAAGTTGACAAATCTACGCCCACAACAAATTGTGTTCTACTCGCGCAAGAAGAACTACGCATAGACCTAGCTCATGATGCCACTGTTGGGGAACGTTGCAGAAAACAAAAATTTTCCTACTCGTTTCACCAAGATCATCTAGGAGTTCATCTAGCAACGAGTGATTAGATGCATCTACATACCTTTGTAGATCACGAGCGGAAGCGTTCAAAAGAACGGTGATGATGTAGTCGTACTCGACGTGATCCAAATCACCGATGACCAGCGCCGAACGGACGGCACCTCCGCGTTCAACACACGTACGGAACAGCCACGTCTCCTCCTTCTTGATCCAGCAAGGGAGGGAGGAGAGGTTGAGGGAGATGGCACCAGCAGCAGCACGACGGCGTGGTGTTGATGGAGCTGCAGTACTCCGGCAGAGCTTCGCTAAGCACTATGGAGGTGGAGGAGGTGTTGGGGAGGGAGAAGGAGGCAACCAAAGGCCAGGGCGTTCAGGTATGAAGTCCCTCCTCTCCCCCACTATATATAGGAGGGCCAAGGGGGGGTGGCCGGCCCTAGGAGATCCAATCTCCTAGGGGGTGCGGCGGCCAAGGGGGGGTTTCCCTCCCCCCCAAGGCACCTAGGAGGTGCCTTCCCCTCCTAGGACTCTTTCCCCCTCAAACCCTAGGCGCATGGGCCTATGTGGGGCTGGTGCCCTTGGCCCATTAGGCCAAGGCGCACCCCCTACAGCCCATGTGGCCCCCCCGGGACAGGTGGACCCACCCGGTGGACCCCCGGGACCCTTCCGGTGGTCCCGGTACAATACCGATAACCCCGAAACTTGTCCCGATGCCCGAAACAGGACTTCCCATATATAAATCTTTACCTCCGGACCATTCCGGAACTCCTCGTGACGTCCGGGATCTCATCCGGGACTCCGAACAACATTCGGGTTACTGCATATACATATCCCTACAACCCTAGCGTAACTGAACCTTAAGTGTGTAGACCCTACGGGTTCGGGAGACAAGCAGACATGACCGAGACGACTCTCCGGTCAATAACCAACAGCGGGATCTGGATACCCATGCTGGCTCCCACATGCTCCACGATGATCTCATCGGATGAACCACGATGTCGAGGATTCTATCAACCCCGTACGCTATTCCCTTTGTCTATCGATATGTTACTTGCCCGAGATTCGATCGTCGGTATCCCAATACCTCATTCAATCTCGTTACCGGCAAGTCACTTTACTCGTACCGTAATGCATGATCCCGTGACCAGACACTTGGTCACTCTGAGCTCATTATGATGATGCATTACCGAGTGGGCCCAGTGATACCTCTCCGTCATACGGAGTGACAAATCCCAGTCTTGATCCATGTCACCCAACAAACACTTTCGGAGATGCCCGTAGTCTACCTTTATAGTCACCCAGTTACGTTGTGACGTTTGGCATACCCAAAGCACTCCTACGGTATCCGGGAGTTACACGATCTCATGGTCTAAGGAAAAGATACTTGACATTGGAAAACTCTAGCAAACGAACTATACGATCTTGTGCTATGTTTAGGATTGGGTCTTGTCCATCACATCATTCTCCTAATGATGTGATCTCGTTATCAATGACATCCAGTGTCCATAGTCAGGAAACCATGACTATCTGTTGATCAACGAGCTAGTCAACTAGAGGCTCACTAGGGACATGTTGATGTCTGTTATTCACACATGTATTACGATTTCCGGATAACACAATTATAGCATGAATAAAGACAATTATCATGAACAAGGAAATATAATAATAATGCTTTCATTATTGCCTCTAGGGCATATTTCCAACATCTATATCATTTCCCATCAATAGTAAGTCATCCACATATAATATGAGAAATGCTACGGAGCTCCCACTCACTTTCTTGTAAACACAGGCTTCTCCATAACTCTGTGTAAACCCAAACGCTTTGATCATCTCATCAAATCGAATGTTCCAACTCCGAGATGCTTGCACCAGCCCATAGATTGAGCGTTGGAGCTTGCACACCTTGTTAGCATTCTTAGGATCGACAAAACCTTCCGGCTGCATCATATACAATTCTTCCTTAAGAAAGCCATTATGGAATGCCGTTTTGACGTCTATTTGCCATATCTCATAATCATAGAACGCGGCAATTGCTAACAAGATTCGGACGGACTTCAGCTTCGCTATAGGTGAGAATGTCTCATCGTAGTCGACCCCTTGAACTTGTCGATAACCCTTAGCGACAAGTCGAGCCTTGTAGATGGTCACATTACCATCTGCGTTTGTCTTCTTCTTAAAGATCCATTTATTTTCTATGGCTCGCCGATCATTGGGCAAGTCAGTCAAAGTCCATACTTCATTTTCATACATGGATCCTATCTCGGATTTCATGGCTTCTAGCCATTTGTCGGAATCTGGGCCCGCCATCACTTCTTCATAGTTCCAAGGTTCACCGTTGTCTGACAACATGATTTCCAAGACAGGGTTGCCGTACCACTATGGTGCGGAATGTGTCCTTGTGGACCTACGAAGTTCAGTAGGAGCTTGATCTAAAGTACCTTGATCATCATCATTAACTTCCTCTCTAATCGGCGCAGGCACCACATGAACATCTTCCTGAGCTGCGCCACTTTCCATTTCAAGAGGCAGTACTTCATCAAGCTCTACTTTCCTCCCACTTATTTCTTTCGAGAGAAACTCTTTCTCCAGAAAGGATCCATTCTTAGTAACAAAGATCTTGCCTTCGGATCTGAGGTAGAAGGTATACCCAATGGTTTCCTTAGGGTATCCTATGAAGACGCATTTTTCCGACTTGGGTTCGAGCTTTTCAGGTTCAAGTTTCTTGACATAAGCATCGCATCCCCAAACTTTTAGAAACGACAACTTAGGTTTCTTCCCAAACCATAATTCATATGATGTCGTCTCAATGGATTTCGACGGAGCCCTATTTAAAGTGAATGCGGCAGTCTCTAAAGCATAGCCCCAAAATGAGAGCGGTAGATTGGTAAGAGACATCATAGATCGCACCATATCCAATAGAGTGCGATCACGACGTTCGGACACACCATTTTGCTGAGGTGTTCCAGGCGGCATGAATTGTGAAACGATTCCACATTTCCTTAAGTGTGTACCAAATTCATGACTTAAATATTCTCCCCCACGATCTGATCGTAAGAATTTTATCTTTTGGTCACATTGATTCTCAACCTTACTCTGAAATTCCTTGATCTTTTCAAAGGTCTCAGACTTGTGTTTCATTAAGTAGACATACCCATATCTACTCAAGTCATTAGTGAGAGTGAGAACATAACGATAGCCACGGCGAGCCTCGACACTCATTGGACCGCACACATCAGTATGTATGATTTCCAACAAGTTGGTTGCTCGCTCCATTGTTCCGGAGAACGGAGTCTTGGTCATTTTACCCATGAGGCATGGTTCGCACGTGTCAAATGATTCGTAATCAAGAGACTCCAAAAGTCCATCTGCATGGAGTTTCTTCATGCGTTTGACCCCTATGTGACCAAGGCGGCAGTGCCACAAGTATGTGGGACTATCATTATGAACCTTACATCTTTTGGTATTCACACTATGAACATGTGTAACATTACGCACGAGATTCATTAAGAATAAACCATTCACCAGCGGGGCATGACCATAAAACATATCTCTCATATAAATAGGACAACCATTATTCTCGGATTTAAATGAGTAGCCATCTCGAATTAAACGAGATCCATATACAATGTTCATGCTCAAAGCTGGCACTAAATAACAATTATTGAGGTTTAAAACTAACCCCGTAGGTAAATGTAGAGGTAGCGTGCCGACGGCGATCACATCGACCTTGGAACCATTCCCGACGCGCATCGTCACCTCGTCCTTCGCCAGTCTCCGCTTATTCCGCAGCTCCTGCTTTGAGTTACAAATGTGAGCAACTGCACCGGTATCAAATACCCAGGAGCTACTACGAGTACTGGTAAGGTACACATCAATTACATGTATATCACATATACCTTTGGTGTTGCCGGCCTTCTTGTCCGCTAAGTATTTGGGGCAATTCCGCTTCCAGTGACCACTTCCCTTGCAATAAAAGCACTCGGTCTCAGGCTTGTGTCCATTCTTTGGCTTCTTCCCGGCAACTGGCTTACCGGGCGCGGCAACTCCCTTGCCGTCCTTCTTGAAGTTCTTCTTACCCTTGCCTTTCTTAAACTTAGTGGTTTTATTCACCATCAACACTTGATGTTCCTTTTTGATCTCCACCTCCGCTGATTTCAGCATTGAATATACCTCAGGAATGGTCTTTTCCATCCCCTGCATATTGAAGTTCATCACAAAGCTCTTGTAGCTCGGTGGAAGTGACTGAAGGATTCTGTCAATGACCGCGTCATCCGGGAGATTAACTCCCAGCTGAGTCAAGCGGTTGTGCAGCCCAGACATTTTGAGTATGTGCTCACTAACAGAACTATTTTCCTCCATCTTACAACTGAAGAACTTGTCAGAGACTTCATATCTCTCGACCCGGGCATGAGCTTGGAAAACCATTTTCAGCTCTTCGAACATTTCATATGCTCCGTGTTGCTCAAAACGCTTTTGGAGCCCTGGTTCTAAGCTGTAAAGCATGCCGCACTGAACGAGGGAGTAATCATCATCACGTGATTGCCAAGCGTTCATAACGTCTTGGTTCTCTGGGATGGGTGCTTTACCTAGCGGTGCTTCTAGGACATAATCTTTCTTGGCAGCTATGAGGATGATCCTCAGGTTCCGGACCCAGTCCGTATAGTTGCTGCCATCATCTTTTAGCTTGGTTTTCTCTAGGAACACGTTGAAGTTGAGGGCAACATTAGCGTGGGCCATTTGATCTACAAGACATATTGTAAAGATTTTAGACTAAGTTCATGATAATTAAGTTCATCTAATCAAATTATTCAATGAACTCCCACTCAGATAGACATCCCTCTAGTTATCTAAGTGAAACATGATCCGTGTTAACTAGACCGTGTCCGATCATCACGTGAGACGGACTAGTCAACATCGATGAACATCTCCATGTTGATCGTATCTTCTATACGGTCATGCTCGACCTTTCGGTCTTCCGTGTTACGAGGCCATGTCTGTACATGCTAGGCTCGTCAAGTCAACCTAAGTGTATTGCATGTGTAAATCTGGCTTACACCCATTGTATTCGAACATTAGAATCTATCACACTCGATTATCACGTGGTGCTTTGAAACAACGAACCTTCACAACGGTGCACAGTTAGGGGGAACACTTTCTTGAAATTAATGCAAGGGATCATCTTATTTAAGCTACCGTCGTTCTAAGCAAATAAGATGTAAAACATGATAAACATCACATGCAATCAAATAGTGACATGATATGGCCAATATCATTTTGCTCCTTTGATCTCCATCTTCGGGGCGCCATGATCATCGTTGTCACCGGCATGACACCATGATCTCCGTCGTCGTGTCTTCATGAAGTTGTCTCATCATCTATTACTTCTACTACTATGGCTAACGGTGTAGCAATAAAGTAAAGTAATTACATGAAGTTATATGTTGACACGCAGGTCATAAATAAATTAAGACAACTCCTATGCCTCCTGCCGGTTGTCATACTCATCGACATGCAAGTCGTGATTCCTATTACAACAACATGATCAATCTCATACATCACATATATCATTCATCACATCCTTTTTGGCCATATCACATCACACGACACATGCTGCAAAAACAAGATAGACGTCCTCTAATTGTTGTTACAAATTTTTTACGTGGCTGCTATAGGTTTCTAAACAAGAATGTTTCTTACCTACGCAAAAACCACAACGTGATATGCGAATTTCTATTTACCCTTCATAAGGACCCTTTTCATCGAATCTGATCCGACTAAAGTGGGACAGACAGACACCCACCAGCCACCTTATGCAACTAGTGCATGTCAGTCGGTGGAACCAGTCTCACGTAAGCGTATGTGTAAGGTCGGTCCGGGCCGCTTCATCTCACGATGCCGCCGAATCAAGATAAGACTAGTAACGGCAAGTAAATTGACAATATCGACGCCCACAACTGCTTTGTGTTCTACTCGTGCACAGAAACTACACATAGACCTAGCTCATGATGCCACTTTTGGGGATCATAGCAGAAATTAAAAATGTTCTACGCATCACCAAGACCAATCTATGGAATACTCTAGCAACGAGAGGGATAGGAGTGCATCTACATACCCATGTAGATCGCGAGCGGAAGCGTTCAAGTGAACGGGGTTGATGGAGTCATACTCGTCGTGATCCAAATCACCAATGACCGAGTGCCGAACGGACGGCACCTCCACGTTCAACACACGTATGGTTGGGGAAGACGTCTCCTCCTTCTTGATCCAGCAAGGGGGAAGGAGAGGTTGACGGAGATCCAGCAGCACGACGGCGTGGTGGTGGATGCAGCGGGGTCTCGCCATGGCTTCGCCAAGCTCTGCGAGAGGGAGAGGTGTTACGGGAGGGAGAGGGAGGTGCCAGGGGCTGGGGTGTGGCTGCCCTCCCTCCCCCCCCCCACTATATATAGGCCCCCTGGGGGGCGCCGGCCCTAGGAGATGCAATCTCCAGGGGGGCGGCGGCCAAGGGGGGGTGGCTTGCCCCCCAAGCCAAGTGGGGCGCCCCCACCCCTAGGGTTTCCAACCCTAGGCGCAGGGGGAGGCCCAAGAGGGGGCGCACCAGCCCACCAGGGGATGGTTCCCCTCCCACTTCAGCCCATGGGGCCCTCCGGGATAGGTGGCCCCACCCGGTGGACACCCAGGACCCTTCCGGTGGTCCCGGTACAATACCGATTACCCCCGAAACTTTCCCGATGGCCGAAACTTGACTTCCTATATATAAATCTTTACCTCCGGACCATTCCGGAACTCCTCGTGACGTTCGGGATCTCATCCGGGACTCCAAACAACTTTCGGGTTGCTGCATACTATTTTCTCTACAACCCTAGCGTCACCGAACCTTAAGTGTGTAGACCCTGCGGGTTCGGGAGACATGTAGACATGACCGAGACGACTCTCCGGTCAATAACCAACATCGGGATCTGGATACCCACGTTGGCTCCCACATGCTCCTCGATGATCTCATCAGATGAACCACGATGTCGAGGATTCAATCAATCCCGTATACAATTCCCTTTGTCAATCGGTACGTTACTTGCTCGAGACTCGATCGTCGGTATCCCAATACCTCGTTCAATCTCGTTACCGACAAGTCACTTTACTCGTACCATAATGCATGATCCCGTGATCAACCACTTGGTCACATTGAGCTCATTATGATGATGCATTACCGAGTGGGCCCAAAGATACCTCTCCGTCATACGGAGTGACAAATCCTAGTCCCGATTCGTGCCAACCCAACAAACACTTTCGGAGATACCCGTAGTGCACCTTTATAGTCACCCAGTTACGTTGTGACATTTGGCACACCCAAAGCACTCCTACGGTATCCGGGAGTTGCACAATCTCATGGTCTAAGGAAATGATACTTGACACTTGGAAAAGCTCTAGCAAACGAACTACACGATCTTTGTGCTATGCTTAGGATTGGGTCTTGTCCATGACATCATTCTCCTAATGATGTGATCCCGTTATCAATGACATCCAATGTCCATAGTCAGGAAACCATGACTATCTGTTGATCAACGAGCTAGTCAACTAGAGGCTCACTAGGGACATGTTGTGGTCTATGTATTCACACATGTATTACGATTTCCGGATAACACGATTATAGCATGAACAATAGACAATTATCACGAACAAAGAAATATAATAATAACCATTTTATTATTGCCTCTAGGGCGTATTTCCAACAGTTTATAGGCCTGAAAAATTTGCTATATTGAAATATTTCTATGAGAATTATGAATATAATTTCGATATTGATGCATTTATTGAGAAAGTCTCCGCTATCCAATAAGAGACAAATATTTTGCAGGAAACTATGGAAGAAGAAATTGATGACACTGAGCTCATTAGATGAAAAAGATGACGAGGAGAGCGAAGAACAAAAGGAGGAAGAGTAGATTAGCTACATGTGCCCACCTTCTAATGAGAGTAACTCTTCAACTCATACATTGTTTAATTTCCCTTCGTGCTTACCGGAGGGTGATTGCTATGATCCCTTTGATTCGTTTGAAATATCCCTTTTGATGAACTTGATGTTTGCTATGCTTGTGGCCATGATGCCAATATGAATTATGCTTATGGAGATAAACTTTCTATCGTCCCTTATCTTAAGAATGAAATTATTGCTATTGCACCCACACATGATAGTCCTATTATCTTTTTGAATTCTCCCAACTACACTATATCGGAGAAGTTTGCTCTTATTAAGGATTATATCGATGGGTTGCGTCTTACTACTACACATGATGATTTTGATGAATATAATATGCATGTGCTTGCTGCTCCTACTTGCAATTATTATGAGAGAGGAACTACATCTCCGCCTCTCTATGTTTCCATTACGATAAAATTGCAAGAAATTGCTATACTATGTATTGGCCTTTACTCGATGTGCATGAATTGTTCTTTTATGACATGTCGATGCATAGGAAGAGAGTTAGACTTTGTTGTTGCATGATATATATATTACTTTGTGCTCACTACTAAATCACAAATCATCGTTAATTAAAATTGGCTTTGATATACCTTGGGATCCGGGTGGATCCATTACTTGAGCACTATATGCCTAGCTTAATGGCTTTAAAGAAAGAGTTGCCATGGAGACAACCCGGAAGTTTTAGAGAGTCATTTTATTCTGTTGTGTGCTTTTAAAAAGTTTAAAAACAAAAAAAATAAATAGGGGAACCTAAAAACCTTTTCAAAAAGAGAAGCGTTTGGAAGGTTATGCATTGGAGAAGTGAGTGTCGACCTTGAACACTTGTGTTCATTCTCATGGAAACGATGTAGATTGTTTCATGGAAATTTCTCAAAAAAATAATTTTCCACTTGTACAAATCCATTGTATTATAAAAATAATGTGCCAAGATTTGCCTTTAGGATGATTAGATTGCTTGTTTGGTTTGTGCGGTGCAAAAACAGAAACTTCGGCTGTAGTGCGTGATTTTACATTTTTTGCTGGAAAGGCAAATGCTTCTGAAACATTCTGGACAGTACTTCCATACGAATTGTTTATTTTTTCTTAATTTTTCAGAATTTTTAGAAGTACAAAAGTATGGTTAATGTTCAGATTACTACAGACTGTCCTGTTATCACAGATTGTTGTTATAGTTTCATTATTTGCTTATGTTTGAAGTCTTGTTGAGCCTCCTTTGACTTGGGGCCATAGAATTGTGATAGAATACAGTGGGTAATGTTTGATTATAATTATACAATAATGCTATAGTAGTACATTATGGGATTTGAAGTTGTATGTACTAACCCCTCTAATAAAAAAAAGTTTTGTTAAGTTTTGTGTGGATGAAGTTTTTGAAGATCGATGAGGTATAGATATGAGAAGAATGAGGAGAGGCAAGAGCTCAAGCTTGGGGATGCCTAAGGCACCCCAAGTATATATTCAAGGAGACTCAAGCGTCTAAGCTTGGGGATGCCCCGGAAGGCATCCCATCTTTATTCGACAATTATCGGTATGTTTAGGTTTTTGTTTTGTTCACATGATATGCGTAAATCTTGGAGCGTCGTGTGCTTTTTATTTTTCTTTTAATAAATGCACCATGCTGGTATGAGATACCCTTGGTTGATTTATAGAATGCTCTTTGCACTTCACTTATATATTTTGAGTATGGCTTTATAGAATGCTTCATGTGCTTCACTTATATCATTTGAAGTTTGGATTGCCTGTTTCTCTACACATGAAAAACCGCCATTTGTAGAATGCCCCTTTGCTTCACTTATATTTGTTAGAGCGTGGGCATATCTTTTGTAGAAAGAATTAAAACTCTCTTGCTTCACTTATATCTATTTAGAGAGTTGACAGGAATTGGTCATTCACATGGTTAGTCATAAAATCCTAAATAAAACTTGTAGATCACTGAATATGATATGTTTGATTCCTTGCAATAGTTTTGCGATATAAAGATGCTAATATGTGGGAGGTACTTAAATGATTGGTGTTTAGTAAGAATATTGGTGTTAAGGTTTGTGATTGCCGAAGCATGCACGTATAGTCTCTCGTTATGCCGATAAGTTGGAGCACAATTTATCCTTGATTGTCTATCTTTGTGTGAAGGTCGGGGCGCGCGATGGTTAACTCCTACCAACCTCTCCCCTAGGAGCATGCATAGTAGTACTTTGCTTCGAGGGCTAATAATTTTTTTGCAATAAGTATGTGAGTTATTTATGACTAATATTGAGTCCATAGATTATACACACTCTCACCCTTCCACCTTGCTAGGCACTCTAGTCCCACGCAACTTTCGCCGGTGCATCAAACCCACCATATACCCTTCCTCAAAACAGCCACCATACCTACCTATTATGGCATTTCCATAGCCATTCGGGGATATATTGCCATGCAACTTCCATCATCATCATATACATGACTTGAGCGTTCGTCGTCATATTGCTTTGCATGATTGTAGGATAGCTAGCATGATGTTTTCATGGATTGTCCGTTTGATGTCATTGCTACACTAGATCATTGTACATCCCGGTACACCGCCAGAGGCATTCATATAGAGTCATACTTTGTTCTAGATATCGAGTTGTAATATTGAGTTGTAAGTAAATAAAAGTGTGATCATCATCATTATTAGAGCATTGCCCCATGTGAGGAAAAAAAGAGGCTAATGAAGCCTAAATAAAAAAAGGGGTTGCTGCTATCTTATTAGCAGTAGCGTGGTTTACGACCAGTGCTACTGCTAAGCCGCAGCATATACCAACTTCCCCCCTCCCCCTCCCCCTCCCCCTCCCCCATCCTCTCTTCCTTACTTTCCCCTACCTCCCACCTCCTCTCTCCGTCACTTTGCTTCTTCCTTACTACTTCTCCCCCCATTACTCTCCGTCTTCTACCTACCTTTCTCTCTCTTTATTACTCCTAGCTAACT
>NC_041380.1:33864484-33889480 GCF_002162155.2 Triticum dicoccoides
TACACCACCTCCATTAATGCATCTCCTTTCTCTTTTTCCTCTCCCCACCACTAGTTGAATTGTCTCCTCCCAAATTAGCTAGCTAGGTAGATGTACCATTTAGTTAAGTGACCTATGTACCCCCTAACTAGATCTAGCCTTGTCAAGAAGTGCTTTGTCCACTTTTGATCTCACTACTACATCATCATCTCCACTACGTGTGCTTGATCTCGAGAGATAGGTGATTAAAAATTCATGCTTTTGCAAGAATGGAAATATGTGAATGTGTGTGTGATATGACATAATCGGGCGATGTGATGGAAATTGTGTGTGTGGCATGAGTTGACGTCGAATTGTGCTTGTGAGTTGCCTATGTTTTTCCAAAATGTCGATTTATTTCCGTTTTGGCGAATTCCGGGCAAACTCTAGATCTATATGTTCTATTTTTAGGGAAGGTCATGCCAAATTTTTGTATGACTCTGATGCATGCATGCATTTTTATAATTAATTTGTTTATTATTACCATGCAGGCATTCATTATGGTCAGTGGAACGATGGTGGACAGGTGGTTGCGGTCGGCGGTGTAGGACATGAAAGAAAATAACCTGACAGAGGTCCTATGTCCGTGTCGAAGATGCAAAGGAATAGTTTGGCTCGACCCCTATGACGATGGTCGTGTCGAAGCACACCTGCTCATGACTAGTTTCATGGATGGCTATACTCGGTGGATAACTGAAGATGTTGAGGACGCCGACGGGGCAGGCAATGACAACACGGGGCAAGACGAAGAGATGATCGATAATGGCGGCGGGGAAGAGGCCGGCATGGCGGCGGAGAAGGGACCGGACATGGCGGAGGAGAAGGGGCGGGACATGGCGGCGGAGAAGGGACCGGACATGGCGGTAGAGAGAACGCGGACTCCACACTACAGAGTTTGTCCGTACTAAGTTCAATTGTGTGGAACCCTCATGTTCAAAGCACTACTTCGCAAGGAGACGAGTACCGAGAGAGCTTCTTCTAGAGAGGAGGCTAAGCTGCAACAACTGGTGGTAGACTCGAACACTCCATTGTATGATGGTTGCAATCCTGAGGTGACCCGCTTGAGTTTCACGCTCCAACTCCTGAAGACGAAGGCTAAAAACAAATGGACCGACACTAGCCTCAATGAGCATCTGAAGTACCTAAAGGATGTTCTTCCCGTGGGGGATCTATGTCCTACTAGTGTGGATGAGGCCAAGAAGATCGTGTGCCCTCTTGATCTGCCACACATTAGATACGATGCATGCATTAACGATTGCATAATTTATCGGAAGGAGCACGCAAAAAAAACAAGTTCTCCACTGTGCAATGCTTCTCGATACAAGAAGGTCAGGAAGAAATCTCCCCAAAAAGTTGTATGGTACTTACAGATCACTCCCCGTCTCCAGCGGTATTTTGTAGATCCCAAGGAAGCAAAGATCATGCGCTGGCACGCAGAGATGAAGAAGCCCAACGATGGAGATGATCCGAAGTTGAGACACGTCAAGGATGGAATCCAGTGGAGAGTGTTGAACGGCTTTTATCGGTATTTCGAATGCGATGCAAGGAACATCGTGCTCGGCGCGTGTATCGATGGCATGAATCCATTTGGCAACCAGAACACCAACCATAGCACATGGCCCGTGTTTGTATGGATGTACAACCTCCCCCCTAGTTGTGCATGAAGTCAAAGTACATTCACATGAGCATGCTGATTCAAGGGCCGAGACAACCAGGAAATAATAATAATTTGTATCTGGGGCTACTTCAAGAGGAGTTAGACACGTTATGGAAAACACCGGCCAAGACATGGGACGCCAGCAAAGACGAGTATTTCTACAGGAGAGCCGCGCTGATCACGACGGTGCACGACTATCTCAGTTACGAATATGTCGCAGGCCAGGTGTGCCATGGATATTGTGGATGCACACGATGCATGGATGATACGGCGTCTTAGCAGCTAACGTCAAGGAAAGATGGCGGCTCTAGGAAAATCGTGTACATGGGGCATCGAAGATGGCTCGAGAAGGACAGCCCGTGAAGATCTACTCAATGGTCACACTGAGCATCGAGGACCTCCATGTAAGCGGAGCGGCGCCAAAATCGGTGAGCTGTTGAAAAACTGGGAACAGTGCCCCGTGCCGGGAAACACGATGAAAAAGACGCCGGAGCCATTACTGAAGGTATGGAAGATGAGGTCTGTGTTCTGGGACATGGAGAAAGTATCGCTCTAGCTTGGGGGAGGCTTAAGAGAATGTTATATTCATGAGCTCTTATTATTCAGAATTTTTATGCTTGGCTTTCTCGTAATGATCAATCCATGATTGATACTTCTTGTGCTGGTTCTTTTATGAAGAAGACTATTGAATTCAGGTGGGATCTCTTAGAAAGAATTAAATGCAACTCTCAAGATTGGGAACTCGACGAAGGTAAAGAGTCAAGTATTAAGCTTAAGTTTGATTGTGTTAAATCTTTTATGAACACCGATGCTTTTCAAAAGTTTAGCACTAAGTATGGACTTGACTCTGAGATAGTAGCCTCCTTTCGTGAATCTTTTGATACTCATGTTGATCTCCCTAAAAGAGGTGGTTTAAATATCATCCCCCTATTAAAGAATAAATCAAAGAACCAGTAGTTCCTAAAGAAGAAACTATCATTTACAATATTGACCAGTTGTTCCTACTGCTTACATCGAGAAACCACCTTTTCCTGTTAAGATAAAGGAGCATGATATGGTTTCAACTGGGGCTCACAAAAGTAATATTAAAGCACCTAAACCCCCTGAGCAAATTAAAGTAGAACCTAGTGTTGCTATGGTTAAAGATCTCTTGGTCGATAATGTTGATGGGCGTGTTATTTACTTCATCGGTGAAGTAGCAAGAATTGCTAAACCCGGTACAAAATACAAACATAGATATGTTGTAGGCATGCCTGTTGTCTCGGTTAAAATAGGAGATGATTGTTATCATGGTTTATGTGATATGGGTGCTATCACCCCTCTTCTTCCCCCGACCTCTCCCGGCCGAAGAAGAAGCACCCGCCATTGGTGAATGCATACTGTCTATCGGCGCTCTTCGGAGGTGCTGGGGTGGAAGGGAAGCACCCCTCCTAGCACGCGCTGAGGAAGGAGCCTCGGAGCGCTCTAGACCGGCGCCCACCATCTGTCAATACCTGCAATGACAAAGAGTAAAGGAAATTAGTACAACATAAAAAAATTGAACCTGACATGAATAATAATATGTATATAATTTAAGTGTATCATCATCATGAACATGATAAAAAATTGAATACCTAATAACATGAACTAATTAATCTTCATCGTCTATAAATGCTCTGGGATCAATAAATGCATCATCATCATCACTATCAGTAATGACATGCTCATCATCATCCTCAATAAATGCATCAACATGTGGGATGCCTCCTTTACATAATCGGACAAGCATTGACAGGTCATCCACAGCAGTACCCTCTTCTTGTTCCGGCTCTTCTTGTTCCGGCTCAGGTGTGAAGTCGGATTCACTATCGCTGTCTACTTCAATGTTCTGGGCTGAAGTAGAGCAGTTCTTGATACGTTTTCTGGAATGACGTGTTTCTTGGAAGAATTCTCCTTCATATGTGCCTAGGTTAATTTGAGGTTCATAATCCTCTTCATTGGGGGGAGGTGGTCTAACACGTGGTGACACATCATAAACAACATCCCAACCATTAAGATTTGGATCACTTTGACAGGCCCACGGTAGATAGAAAACTTGGGTTGCCTGTTGAGCCACAATATAGACATCAGCAACATCCAAATGGGTGCTCTGTTTGATTTCGACTAGCCGTATATGTTCATGAGTCCTTCTAGTCTCCTTTGGCTAGAACCAATAAAATTTGAAGACTACGACGTTTGGTGGGTTTGCACCATAGAATAAAAGTTCATAAATTGCTTCAACTCTTCCATAATACTCAGTACCTCCTTCGCCGATAGCAGAGACACAACAATTTGAACTTTCGGTCGGCCATAGATAGCTCTTTGCCATAGGTAAAAAAGTGATACCTGTTAATGTCGTATTTGTCAAATGAACAAACCTTATAGTCAAAGCCATTAGCGACTTGTCTCAATTCAGCGTTCATAAACTGAATTAGCCTAAAAAATTAATACGAAAGAAGGATTGTTGCATTAGCCGCAAATTAGACGAAGAAATGAAATGGTTTAATGGAAATTGCCGTTTGTTTGAACCAAGAGATGAAACTGGGATAGTCGCCTCGTTGCTTTGCCAGAAGCTCATACTCTTCGACGGAATCCTTTTGTATCACCGCTCCATACGAGAATTTGGCGACGTATCTACTGTATCAAATATCCGGGTACAAGAGCAGTTCAAAGGAATTAGAAGTTGCGAAACAATGTACCGAGAACTTACTTGATGTACGACCGCACTTCTGTTAGGTTGTTGAAGATATACAACGAAATGGCCCGCCATTCTTCGACATCCGACGAATAGGGATTAGAAGAACCGGCTGGTGTGAGCTTCCCTTTGAATAGGTTGAGGTTGCATCCACCCTTTTTAGGGTCGCCAGCATTGTACCGAGGCTTCGGATTATGAAAATGACGATTTTTGGCTTCGTAGTGTGATGTCATGAAGTTTGCCGCCTCCTCAGTAATGAAGGCCTCGGCCATCGATGCTTCAATTCTACGTTTATTTTTACATTTTGCTCGAACCGTCTTCTGCATCCTCTCTCTTGCGTAGCACTAAGGATTTTGCACGCCCCCCACCAATCGTGCCTCGGTCGGGAGATGCAAAATCAAGTGTTGCATTGGATTAAAGAGGCCTGGTGGAAAGATCTTCTCTAACTTGCAGATCAACTCCGGCGCCAACTCTTCCATTTCTTCTAGCACGGCAGGCAATAGTTCTTTCGCACAAAGAACACGGAAGAAATAGCTCAGCTCGGCCTGTACTAGTCGTTCATCCTCAGGGATAAAGCCACGCAACATCACCGGCATTACCCGCTCAATTCATCTATGCCAATCATGACTCTTGAGACCAAATATTTTCAATTTATCAAGACTCGCTCCCCTCTTTAGATTCGTTGCATACCCATCGGGCAACATCAACTACATTTTCACCCACAAGATAATTTTCCTCATAGCTGGCCTTCCAAGATTGAACCATGCCTTTGGCTTCGTCCAGTTCTACTTTCTTTTCAGTTCTTTCATGTTTTGTAACGGTCTATCACATAGCGCCTCTTGATCGACTCTAGCCTTAGTATTATCCTTTGACTTCCCCTTTATGCCGAACAATGTACCAAATAGGGCCTCGGCGATATTCTTTTTAGTGTGCATCACATCGATGTTGTGTGGGCAAAGGAGGTCTTTGAAGTAAGGCAGATCCCACAAGAATGTCTTGTGAGTCCAGGCGTGTTCCGAGTTATACCCCTTGAAATACCCCGGACGCTCTGGATCTGGCTTGAGAGCATTTAACTGATCCAGGGTCTCTTGGCCTGTCAACGGAGGTGGTGCAGAGTTCTTGATAACTCTACCTTTGATGAAGTTCTTCTTGTCTTTCCTGAACTTATGGCGAGGATCCAGGAACTGTCTATGCAAGTCGAAGCAAGAAAACTTGCGACCGTCCTGAAGCCAACAAAACTCAAGAGCTGCCTTGTATGTGGGGCACGGGAACCTTCGATGCACACACCAACCAACGAATAGCGCATACGTTGGCAAGTCATGCGTCGAGTACATGTACCAGACAAGCATTATGAAGTTCATTTTGCTAAAGGCGCCGTATGTCTTGAACCCATTATCCCAAGCTTCTTGTAATTCGTCCTTAAGCAGCTACACGTACACATTCATATTCTTCCCGAATAGTTGGGCCCTGGAATTATCAACGTCAGGAAAATGTTCTTTCTTTGCATAATCTGTCCGGGGTGGAGATTGAGTGGAATGACAAATACGGGCCAACAATTGTATTGGGCTGCTGTCAGACCAAACACATTGAACCCATCTATGATGATGGCGACTCGAGGATGCCTTGGATCTGCCGCTTTTTGCTCATGTAAGTCATCGAAGCGCTTCCACGCTTCACCATCCGATGTGTGTACCATCATCAGATTCCCATCTGCATCTAGTTTGGTTCTTTTGCCCGTTTTGTGCCATGTCATCTATCTGGTTGTCTCTTCGACCATGAAAAGACGTTGAAGTCTTGGTATGGTTGGCATATACCGTAGAATAACGGGGATTTTGGTCTGCATCTTCTCACTCATACCGTTGTCTACCACAACAAAGCTGGAAGACTTGCAAATGGGACAATAGTTCAAGTCCGCATACTCAAACCTAAATAAGGCACATCCTTTCTCACAGGCACGTATCTTCTTATAGGGCATCTTAAGAGCACGGAGGATTTTGTCTGACTGGTACAAGTTTGCAGGCAGTACATGGCCTTTGGGTAGAAAGCATCCAAATACTGTCATCATCGCGTCGTAGCATTCTCTGCCTTAGTTGAATTGAGCCTTCAGAGCCATTATTTGTGAGATGGCATCCAGCTGACAAAGCTCAATGTGCTCATGGAGAGGATGTTTTGAAGACTCCAACATTTCATTGAAGGCCTTTGCAGATTCCTCCATCTCATCGTTCGAGTCCCGAGCATCATCAAAGTTTTGCACCATGTCTTCCATCCCGGTACCATGCTTGTCGGTGCGACGACGAACCACCTCGGCTCTGGCAAGTTGGGCAGACTCACCATGAAATGTCCAGACCGTATAACCAGGCGTAAAACCAAACTTCTGCAGGTGTTTACTCATTTCAAGCTCGTTCCGCCAATGATAGTTGTCGCGCCGGACATAGGGGCACCACCTTTCTCTCTGGCCATTTGCAAATGCGGCTCTCACAAACCCCTTGGTTTTTGTTAACCATTCATCGATCATGTCTTCCTGACTGGTGTGACCGGTGTACATCCACGCACGATCACTCATATTGCATAGCTAGTGGACACACAAGAAATATATACATAATTCAGCAAACCATATCCATCAGTTAATGGAGTTTGTCAGTTTTATTACGTCCATGCAACCTAGACGCTAATAGGTAAAGATAGGTCCTATCCCACCCGAGTATGTGTAGATTGGGTTTGCTTTCCCATGCTCTGCTCCGGATCCGACGCAAAATTTCGGCAGCACCTCCCCGCTGTTCTCCTGATACACGTCTCGGCAATAAGTAGAGAGGATGTGTACCCGGAGAACAATAGGGAGGTACTGATGAAATTCTGCATCGGATCCGGAGTAGAGCATATAGGAAAACGAACCCAATCTACACATACTCGGGTTGTCCATGGATAACATTAGACAATTCGAAAGAATCACGGTTATAAATATGCAAATGCATGCATATTGTAACATCCCAAATTTTCAATTTGAAATGTTATACATTAGATCATCATTGCATATCATATTTTATTGCATTTTGGTTTGATCCTAGAAATTCTACGCAACTCAAGGACCCACGGAGAGAGTTGGGGATTTCGTTATTTTCATATTCGAGTTTTCTCGAATTTTGAAAAGAGGACCGCTTGATTTTAATTATTTTCTCTATGAATATTTCTTTTATAAAAATAAAAAAGAAAGGATAAAATGACTTCCTCAAAAATAAAGAAATATCGTAGATTGAATATTAAAATCAAATACAATTTTTATTCAGAGTTTTATCGCTATTTTATTTGAATTAGGAAAAATATGCGCTTTTCAAAATTTCATTTTAGGCCCAAATAAATGTTCACCTTGTCCGGCCTATTTTTAGAGGACGGGGAAATTTATTTCGGGATTTTTGAAGTCTGTTTAGTATTTATTTTCTTTCTTTTTCTGCATGTCGGAATTGTTTTAAAAAAAGTCAAACCGACTCCGGGCCGTACCCGAGCGGGACTCCGCCCGGGGGGCCTTTATAAGCCGCCGCCCTGAGCCGCCGAAGCCCAATCCGCGCCGCCGCCCAAACCCAAACCCTAACCGCGCCCTGCCGCCGCGCCTCGCCATCGCCACGCGCCGCCTCGCTAAAGCCCGCCCGCTGCCGCTGCCGTTCGCTGGACTTTTGCTGGAGGTAGCCGTCGTTGCTGCCTCGGTTTTCGCGAGAGAATCGATAGTTTTTTTCTAAACCTAGATCTGTTTTTTTATAAATCCGGTTTGGTTTATTTTTTTGGTTTAGTTATTTAGCGAACGACCGTTCGTTAATTCGTTTTAACAAACGGTTTTCACAGTTTAGCCGTAGACAGCGAACGTTCGTTCGTTAGCCTGTTCGTCAGTTTTTCTTTTTCTTGGATTTTCCGCAATTATTTTCGATCGCGATTTCTGATCCGATTTCCGTTCTAGTATAACTTTTCGCTCGTTTATCGGAATAAGGTGATTCAAGCGCCTAGAATTTCGTCTCGAAACCCTCTTTTTGTTTAACCAACTTAAACAAGATTTTGCTACTGTAAAATTTGACTTTAGTCCAGATTTGTAAACAAAGCTTGTTTCTTTCGCCGTTTGAGTTTTGTTGCTTCGTTTGATTTGATTCTTTTTGCAAAACGGAGTTCTTAAGTTGAACTTTTTGGTTAGATCTCTTATTTGAGTTTTACTCGTGCCCTTGCTTGATTGCTTATTGTATGCTTGTTTGTTTGCGATAGAGTACCCGGAGTGTGAAGCGTGCTACTACGAGTCTCTAGGTTTCGTGGATCATCAGCAAGGCAAGTAACACCTTGATCATACCTCTTTACTACCCAGTTTTGTTGCATTAGATCAATCCTCAAACAATTGCATGGTTAGGATTTGATTAAATTGTGGGTTGGGAAGTAGATGAGGTAGTACCTATTCACCTGTTTATTATCAAACCTTGGGAGTTACTTCGACGTTGATTATATTCCTATGTTATGCTCGTAGATGTGGATTGGGTTTGAGAGTATTCATGACAGATGTGAGTATTGTTAAATAATGGTTAACTTAAGGTGGCAACTTTAATACACATCTGGGTGGATTGAGGCACCTGGGGAATTCCAGTGATTGCCTGTATTTTTGGAAATCCCGGGGTACCATGTGATTCTCCTATGGACTGCCACCCAGACACAAAGGGATCATAAGATTATTCATGCTAGAAACTTCCGTGTGCAGCCATATGCCATTATGGGCTCTGGCATAGTTGAGTAAGTTGTGGGAAACCTTTCCATGATGGGCTAGCAGATGTAGGGGATTGTAGGTGTACCGGCCTATCTATCAGTTAAGGGGACCTCTTCGGAAAGACTGTGTCTCGGTCATCCGTTTCTCAAACATCTTGTAGTGCGAGAAAACCAACGGAGGATCGAGTCTTGCAGGGAAAAGTGCACAAACCTTTGTAGAGTGTACAAACTAATCATTGTTAGCTGTGTCCCCGGTTATGGACATCTTGAGTATCTAGTTCTTGGATTATCATGTGGATCTCATCACTCTTAATTATATAATTTGATTGGGGTTAATGATTATTTTTAATTGGGATTGAGATGGGGTTTACCATTCTCAATGTTTAACAACCACCATGATAGTTAAATAAAATTTATTCCTTTGTTGTAGGGAAAAATTGGCTTTTTGCAAAACATATTAACCATACAGCCTCCACCAGCCAAATATGCATGTAGCGATAGCATTATTCTGTCACTCTTTTGTGTTACATTGCTAGCATATTCCATGTGCTGGCCTGTTTTCGGGCTGCAACGTATCATGTTGCAGAATTTTCAGATGACGAGTAAGGAGCCTTAGGTCGTGGTCTTTCACTCAGTGATGCCGTTGGAGTTGATGGACTCACTTTATCTTCCAAGCCTTGCGCTGTTATCGTATTAGATGGCCTTAAGCCATATTTATTGTAATAAGTTCTCTTTTGAGACATTCGATGTAATAAGTGCGTGATTGATACTCTGTTATAAATCCTTGAAGTATTGTGTGTGTCAGCATTACTGGCCAGGGATGACAGTTATGCACAGAGATCAGACTGTTTGAGGTCTGGTCGCTACAAAGATGGTATCATAGCACATGCTGACTGTAGGACATGACCACTAAGCTAAAGCCCTAGATCACTACTCTCTTCTCATTTCTAACTCCTCTCCTTTTTCTACTCTTTAGGATGGCGGATGCAACAAGTTCACGCAACCGGATGAAGACACCCCTTTTTGGATGCCACTTGAAGGAAGTCAGTAGGTACCTGAACATCGGAATACCAAGATTCATCGGGACTTACAACACCACTTTACCAGAAGAGGAGCGTTGGATGATTCAAGTTCAAGTTCTAGGAAGGACATTCACGCCTGTCACTGAGCCCATATAGTTTTCTTTTGATGCACCAACTTGGAGTCTAGGAAAAGTATGGCAGCTCACATCACCATGGGATGCATTGGAGAAGTTTACCACAATGATCTCAAGGATACAATCTACCAGATTTGTGGGCGCCGAGATGAGCAATGGGAGATGATCAGCACTAGGAAGGATAGATCGATTGCCTCTTTCATCCAGGAGTTAAACCAGCACATTCGATGCCAGGAGAACCAGATGTGCGCAGGCATGACTTATTTGAAGAAGGCGATGACAAGGATCACAGAACTGCAGGAAGAACTCAAGGCTACATGCGAAGATTATATGGAGGAAATCGTCGTACTAGTGGAGAAGAATTACGACCTTACAAGGAAGCTCGGAGTTTTCATGGGAGATCCCGCGCTAGGAGGAGAAGATGACAGTTCCACTTGCCCGGAGAACTACATCATCATCGACGACACTGACTCGGGCCCTGACGATAGCGATGATGACTATGTTGATGAAGCTAGAGCAGGTATCATGGAGTCTTCGACCGATCAATTTTTATAGTCGACCACCATATCAGTAGTAGTATTCCACCATGTATATAGTATAGTCCAAGCACTTTTGTAACAATAGTTCTGAAGGAAATATACCCTAGAGGCAATAACAAAGTTATTATTTATTTACTTATAATCATGATAAATGTTTATTATTCATGCTAGAATTGCATTAACCGGAAACATAATACATGTGTGAATACATAGACAAACAAAGTGTCACTAGTATGCCTCTACTTGACTAGCTCGTTAATCAAAGATGGTTATGTTTCCTAACCATGAACAATGAGTTGTTATTTGATTAACCGGATCACATCATTAAGAGAATGATCTAATTGACATGACCCATTCCATTAGCTTAGCACCCGACCGTTTAGTATGTTGCTATTGCTTTCTTCATAACATATACATGTTCCTATGACTATGAGATTATGCAACTCCCGTTTGCCGGAGGAACACTTTGGGTGCTACCAAACGTCACAACGTAACTGGGTGATTATAAAGGAGCATTACAGGTGTCTCCAAAGGTAGATGTTGGGTTGGCGTATTTCGAGATTAGGATTTGTCACTCCGATTGTCGGAGAGGTATCTCTGGGCCCTCTCGGTAATGCACATCACTTAAGCCTTGCAAGCATTGCAACTAAATGAGTTAGTTGCAGGATGATGTATTACAGAACGAGTAAAGGGACTTGCCGGTAACGAGATTGAACTAGGTATAGGAATACCGACGATCGAATCTCGGGCAAGTAACATACCAATGACAAAGGGAACAACGTATGTTGTTATGCGGTCTGACCGATAAAGATCTTCGTAGAATATGTAGGAGCCAATATGGGCATCCAGGTCCCGCTATTGGTTATTGACCGGAGACGTGTCTCGGTCATGTCTACATTGTTCTCGAACCCGTAGGGTCCGCACACTTAAGGTTACGATGACAGTTATATTATGAGTTTATGCATTTTGATGTACCGAAGGTTGTTAGGAGTCCCGGATGTGATCACGGACATGACGAGGAGTCTCGAAATGGTCGAGACATAAAGATTGATATATTGGAAGCCTATGTTTGGATATCGGAAGTGTTCCGGGTGAAATCGGGATTTTACCGGAGTACCGGGAAGGTTACCGGAACCCCCCGGGAGCTAAATGGGCCATGATGGGCTTTAGTGGAAAAGAGAAGAGGCAGCCCTACATGGGCTGCGCACCTTCCCCTTCCCCTAGTCCTATTAGGACTAGGAGAGGTGGCCGGCCCCCTCCTTCTCCTTTCCCCCTCCGTGAATCCTATTCCAACTAGGATTGGGGGAGGGGGAATCCTACTCCCAGAGGGAGTAGGACTCTCCTGGCGCACCCCTTGTGGCCGGCCAGCCTCCCCCCTTTGGTCCTTTATATACTGAGGTAGAGGCACCCTAGAACACACAAGTTGATCCACGTGATCTATTCCTTAGTCGTGTGCGGTGCCCCCAGCCACCATATTCCTCGATAATACTGTAGCAGAGTTTAGGCGAAGCCTTGCTGCTGTAGTGCATCAAGATCGTCACCACGCCGTCGTGCTGACAGAACTCTTCCCTGACACTTTGCTGGATCGGAGTTCGGGGATCGTCATCGAGCTGAATGTGTGCTCGAACTCGGAGGTGCCGTAGTTTCGGTACTTGATCGGTTGGATCGTGAAGACGTACGACTACTTCCTCTACGTTGCGTCAACACTTCCGCAGTCGGTCTGTGTGGGTACGTAGACAACAGTCTCCCCTCTCGTTGCTATGCATCACATGATCTTGCGTGTGCGTAGGAATTTTTTTGAAATTACTACGAAACCCAACAGTGGCATCCGAGCCTAGGTTATTTATGTTGATGTTATATGTACGAGTAGAACACAAGTGAGTTGTGGGCGATATAAGTCATACTGCCTACCAGCATGTCATATTTTGGTTCGGCGGCATTGTTGGACAAGACGACCCGGACCAACATTACGCGTACGCTTACGCGAGACCGGTTCCCCCGACGTGCTTTGCACATAGGTGGCTTACGGGCGACTGTCTCTCCAACTTTAGTTGAACCGAGTGTGGCTACGCCCGGTCCTTGCGAAGGTTAAAATGGAGTCTATTTGACAAACTATCGTTGTGGTTTTGATGCGTAGGTGAGATTGGTTCTTGCTTAAGCCCGTAGCAGCCACGTAAAACTTGCAACAACAAAGTAGAGGACGTCTAACTTGTTTTTGCAGGGCATGTTGTGATGTGATATGGTCAAGGCATGATTTTTATTGTATGAGATGATCATGTTTTGTAACCGAGTTATCAGCAACTGGCAGGAGCCATATGGTTGTCGTTTTATTGTATGCAATGCAATCGCGATGTAATGTTTTACTTTTATCACTAAGCGGTAGCGATAGTTGTAGAAGCATAAACTTGGCGAGACGACAACGATGCTACGATGGAGATCAAGGTGTCACGCCGGTGACGATGGTGATCACGACGGTGC
Source organism: Triticum dicoccoides (assembly GCF_002162155.2). NCBI lineage: Eukaryota > Viridiplantae > Streptophyta > Magnoliopsida > Poales > Poaceae > Triticum > Triticum dicoccoides. The sequence goes on from NC_041380.1 coordinate 33,877,774, forward strand.
TTCGGAGATGGAGATCACAAGCACAAGATGATGATGGCCATATCATATCACTTATATTGATTGCATGTGATGTTTATCCTTTTATGCATCTTATCTTGCTTTGATTGACGGTAGCATTATAAGATGATCTCTCACTAAATTATCAAGAAGTGTTCTCCCTGAGTATGCAACGTTGCGAAAGTTCTTCGTGCTGAGACACCACGTGATGATCGGGTGTGATAGGTTCTATGTTCAAATACAATGGGTGCAAAACAGTTGCACACGCGGAATACTCAGGTTATACTTGACGAGCCAAGCATATACAGATATGGCCTCGGAACACGGAGACCGAAAGGTCGAGCGTGAATCATATAGTAGATATGATCAACATAACGATGTTCACCATTGAAAACTACTCCATCTCACGTGATGATCGGTTATGGTTTAGTTGATTTGGATCACGAAATCACTTAGAGGATTAGAGGGATGTCTATTTAAGTGGGAGTTCTTTAATTAATTTGATTAACTGAACTTAAAATTATCATGAAACTTAGTACCTGATTAGTATCTTGCTTGTTTATGTTTGGTTGTAGATAGATGGCTCGTGCTGTTGTTCCATTGAATTTTAATGCGTTCCTTGAGAAAGCAAAGTTGAAAGATGATGGTAGCAATTACACGGACTGGGTCCGTAACTTGAGGATTATCCTCATTGCTGCACAGAAGAATTACGTCCTGGAAGCACCGCTGGGTGCCAGCCCTGTTGCAGGAGCAACGCCGGATGTTATGAACGTCTGGCAGAGCAAAGCTAATGACTACTCGATAGTTCAGTGTGCCATGCTTTACGGCTTAGAATCGGGACTTCAACGACGTTTTGAACGTCATGGAGCATATGAGATGTTCCAGGAGTTGAAGTTAATATTTCAAGCAAATGCCCGGATTGAGAGATATGAAGTCTCCAATAAGTTCTATAGCTGCAAGATGGAGGAGAATAGTTCTGTCAGTGAGCATATACTCAAAATGTCTGGGTATAATAATCACTTGATTCAATTGGGAGTTAATCTTCCAGATGATTGCGTCATTGACAGAATTCTCCAATCACTGCCACCAAGCTACAAGAGCTTCGTGATGAACTATAATATGCAAGGGATGAACAAGACTATTCCCGAGCTCTTCGCGATGCTGAAAGCTGCGGAGGTAGAAATCAAGAAGGAGCATCAAGTGTTGATGGTCAACAAGACCACTAGTTTCAAGAAAAAGGGCAAAGGAAAGAAGAAGGGGAACTTCAAGAAGAACGGCAAGCCAGTTGCTGCTCAAGAGAAGAAACCCAAGTCTGGACCTAAGCCTGAAACTGAGTGCTTCTATTGCAAGCAGACTGGCCACTGGAAGCGGAACTGCCCCAAGTATTTGGCGGATAAGAAGGATGGCAAGGTGAACAAAGGTATATGTGATATACATGTTATTGATGTGTACCTTACTAGTGCTCGCAGTAGCACCTGGGTATTTGATACTGGTTCTGTTGCTAATATTTGCAACTCGAAACAGGGACTACAGATTAAGCGAAGATTGGTTAAGGACGAGGTGACGATGCGCGTGGGAAACGGTTCCAAAGTCGATGTGATCGCGGTCGGCACGCTACCTCTACATCTACCTTTGGGATTAGTATTAGACCTAAATAATTGTTATTTGGTGCCAGCGTTAAGCATGAACATTATATCTGGATCTTGTTTGATGCGAGATGGTTATTCATTTAAATCAGAGAATAATGGTTGTTCTATTTATATGAGTAATATCTTTTATGGTCATGCACCCTTGAAGAGTGGTCTATTCTTGTTGAATCTCGATAGTAGTAACACACATATTCATAATGTTGAAGCCAAAAGATGCAGAGTTGATAATGAGAGTGCAACTTATTTGTGGCACTGCCGTTTAGGTCATATCGGTGTAAAGCGCATGAAGAAACTCCATACTGATGGACTTTTGGAACCACTTGATTATGAATCACTTGGTACTTATGAACCGTGCCTCATGGGCAAGATGACTAAAACACCGTTCTCCGGTACTATGGAGAGAGCAACAGATTTATTGGAGATCATACATACAGATGTATGTGGTCCGATGAATATTGAGGCTCGTGGCGGATATCGTTATTTTCTCACCTTCACAGATGATTTAAGCAGATATGGGTATATCTACTTAATGAAACATAAGTCTGAAACATTTGAAAAGTTCAAGGAGTTTCAAAGTGAAGTTGAAAATCATTGTTACAAGAAAATAAAATTTCTACGATCTGATCGTGGAGGAGAATATTTGAGTTACAAGTTTGGTGTACATTTGAAAAATTGTGGAATAGTTTCGCAACTCACGCCACCTGGAACACCACAGCGTAATGGTGTGTCCGAACGTCGTAATCATACTTTACTAGATATGGTGCGATCTATGATGTCTCTTACTGATTTACCGCTATCGTTTTGGGGATACGCTCTAGAGACGGCCGCATTCACGTTAAATAGGGCACCATCAAAATCCGTTGAGACGACGCCTTATGAACTGTGGTTTGGCAAGAAACCAAAGTTATCGTTTCTAAAAGTTTGGGGCTGCGATGCTTATGTGAAAAAGCTTCAACCTGATAAGCTCGAACCCAAATCGGAGAAATGTGTCTTCATAGGATATCCAAAGGAAACTATTGGATACACCTTCTATCACAGATCCGAAGGCAAGACTTTCGTTGCTAAATTCGGAAACTTTCTGGAGAAGGAGTTTCTCTCGAAAGAAGTGAGTGGGAGGAAAGTAGAACTTGACGAGGTAACTGTACCTACTCCCTTATTGGAAAATAGTACATCACAGAAAACTGTTTCTGTGACACCTACACCAGTTAGTGAGGAAGTCAATGATAATGATCATGAAACTTTAGAACAAGATACTACTGAACCTCATAGATCAACCAGAGTAAGATCCGCGCCAGAGTGGTACAGTAATCCCGTTCTGGAAGTCATGATGCTAGATCATGATGAACCTACGAACTATGAAGAAGCAATGGTGAGCCCAGATTCCGCAAAGTGGCTTGAAGCCATGAAATCTGACATGGGATCCATGTATGAGAACAAAGTATGGACTTTGGTTGACTTGCCCGATGATCGGCAAGCAATTGAGAATAAATGGATCTTCAAGAAGAAGACTGACGCTGATGGTAATATTACTGTCTACAAAGCTCGACTTGTCGCAAAAGGTTTTCGGCAAGTTCAAGGGATTGACTACGATGAGACCTTCTCACCCGTAGCGATGCTTAAGTCTATCCGAATCATGTTAGCAATTGCCGCATTTTATGATTATGAAATTTGGCAGATGGATGTCAAAAACTGCATTCCTGAATGGATTTCTAGAAGAAGAGTTGTATATGATGCAACCAGAAGGTTTTGTCGATCCAAAGGGAGCTAACAAAGTGTGCAAGCTCCAGCGATCCATTTATGGACTGGTGCAAGCCTCTCGGAGTTGGAATAAATGGTTTGATAGTGTGATCAAAGCATTTGGTTTTATACAGACTTTTGGAGAAGCCTGTATTTACAAGAAAGTGAGTGGGAGCTCTGTAGAATTTCTAATATTATATGTGGATGACATATTGCTGATTGGAAATGATATAGAATTTTTGGATAGCATAAAGGGATACTTGAATAAGAGTTTTTCAATGAAAGACCTCGGTGAAGCTGCTTACATATTGGGCATTAAGATCTATAGAGATAGATCAAAACGCTTAATTGGACTTTCACAAATAACATACCTTGACAAAATTTTGAAGAAGTTCAAAATGGATCAAGCAAAGAAAGGATTATTGCCTGTGTTACAAGGTGTGAAATTGAGTAAGACTCAATGCCCGACCACTGCAGAAGATAGAGAGAATATGAAAGATGTTCCCTATGCATCAGCGATAGGATCTATCATGTATGCAATGCTGTGTACCAGACCTGATGTGTGCCTTGCTATAAGTCTAGCAGGGAGGTACCAAAGTAATCCAGGAGTGGATCACTGGACAGCGGTCAAGAACATCCTGAAATACCTGAAAAGGACTAAGGAAATGCTTCTCGTATATGGAGGTGACAAAGAGCTCGTCGTAAATGGTTACGTTGATGCAAGCTTTGACACTGATCCGGACGATTCTAAATCGCAAACCGGATACGTGTTTACATTAAACGGTGGAGCTATCAGTTGGTGCAGTTCTAAACAAAGCGTCGTAGCAGGATCTACATGTGAAGCGGAGTACATAGCTGCTTCGGAAGCGGCAAATGAAGGAGTCTGGATGAAGGAGTTCATATCTGATCTAGGTGTCATACCTAGTGCATCGGGTCCAATGAAAATCTTTTGTGACAATACTGGTGCAATTGCCTTGGCAAAGGAATCCAGATTTCACAAAAGAACCAAGCACATCAAGAGACGCTTCAATTCCATCCGGGATCTAGTCCAGGTGGGAGACATAGAGATTTGCAAGATACATACGAATCTGAATGTTGCAGACCCGTTGACTAAGCCTCTTCCACGAGCAAAACATGATCAGCACCAAGGCTCCATGGGTGTTAGAATCATTACTGTGTAATCTAGATTATTGACTCTAGTGCAAGTGGGAGACTGAAGGAAATATGCCCTAGAGGCAATAATAAAGTTATTATTTATTTCCTTATAATCATGATAAATGTTTATTATTCATGCTAGAATTGCATTAACCGGAAACATAATACATGTGTGAATACATAGACAAACAAAGTGTCACTAGTATGCCTCTACTTGACTAGCTCGTTAATCAAAGATGGTTATGTTTCCTAACCATGAACAATGAGTTGTTATTTGATTAACGGGATCACATCATTAAGAGAATGATCTGATTGACATGACCCATTCCATTAGCTTAGCACCCGATCATTTAGTATGTTGCTATTGCTTTCTTCATGACATATACATGTTCCTTTGACTATGAGATTATGCAACTCCCGTTTGCCGGAGGAACACTTTGGGTGCTACCAAACGTCACAACGTAACTGGGTGATTATAAAGGAGCATTACAGGTGTCTCCAAAGGTAGATGTTGGGTTGGCGTATTTCGAGATTAGGATTTGTCACTCCGATTGTCGGAGAGGTATCTCTGGGCCCTCTCGGTAATGCACATCACTTAAGCCTTGCAAGCATTGCAACTAAATGAGTTAGTTGCGGGATGATGTATTACAGAACGAGTAAAGAGACTTGCCGGTAACGAGATTGAACTAGGTATAGGAATACCGACGATCGAATTTCGGGCAAGTAACATACCGATGACAAAGGGAACAACGTATGTTGTTATGCGGTCTGACTGATAAAGATCTTCATAGAATATGTAGGAGCCAATATGGGCATCCAGGTCCCGCTATTGGTTATTGACCGGAGACGTGTCTCGGTCATGTCTACATTGTTCTCGAACCCCGTAGGGTCCGCACGCTTAAGGTTATGATGACAGTTATATTATGAGTTTATGCATTTTGATGTACCGAAGGTTGTTCGGAGTCCCGGATGTGATCACGGACATGACGAGGAGTCTCGAAATGGTCGAGACATAAAGATTGATATATTGGAAGCCTATGTTTGGATATTGGAAGTGTTCCGGGTGAAATCGGGATTTTACCGGAGTACCGGGAAGGTTACCGGAACCCCCCGGGAGCTAAATGGGCCATGATGGGCTTTAGTGGAAAAGAGAAGAGGCAGACCTACATGGGCTGCGCGCCTTCCCCTTCCCCTGGTCCTATTAGGACTAGGAGAGGTGACCGGCCCCCTCCTTCTCCTTTCCCCCCTCCGCGAATCCTATTCGAACTAGGATTGGGGGGGGGGAATCCTACTCCCAGAGGGAGTAGGACTCTCCTGGCGCACCCCTTGTGGCCGGCCAGCCTCCCCCCTTTGGTCCTTTATATACTGAGGTAGAGGCACCCTAGAACACACAAGTTGATCCACGTGATCTATTCCTTAGCCGTGTGTGGTGCCCCCAGCCACCATATTCCTCGATAATACTGTAGCAGAGTTTAGGCGAAGCCCTGCTGCTGTAGTGCATCAAGATCGTCACCACGCCGTCGTGCTGACGGAACTCTTCCCCGACACTTTGCTGGATCGGAGTCCGGGGATCGTCATCGAGCTGAACATGTGCTCGAACTCGGAGGTGCCGTAGTTTCGGTACTTGATCGGTTGGATTGTGAAGACGTATGACTACTTCCTCTACGTTGCGTCAACGCTTTTGTAGTCGGTCTGCGTGGGTATGTAGACAACACTCTCCCCTCTCATTGCTATGCATCACATGATCTTGCGTGTGCGTAGGAATTTTTTTGAAATTAGTACGAAATCCAACAAGTTCTAGACTGATTGTATGCCCTTGTTTGATTGAGTGAGTGAAATGTTTGTGTTTGTCTCATGTGCATATGGGTAGTGTTTTCCCCCTAGACCTCATTCTATTCTGTTTTCTCATCTTTTCTAAACCCAGCAGATGCCTCCGAGACGCGACAATAGGTTTGCTTTCCCACCAGAGCTGACTCAGTTGATCCAGCAGCAGAATGCATTGATGTGGATACTAGTCCAGAATCAGAACCAGGGGAACAACAACAACAACAACAACAACAACAACAACAACAACAACAACCCACCACCACCACCACCAGTTGTTCACTTAGCCCGTTTTCTTAGGCTGAATCCGCCGGTGTTCTCCAGTAGCACTGAGCCGATTGTTGCAGATGATTAGCTCCGCAAGATTGAAAGGGAGTTGACTACTGCAGGATGCACAGATGCGGAGAGAGTGCGTTTTGCCGCACATCAGCTTGATGGACCCGCAACATCATGGTGGGAGAATTTCATAGTCACTTACCCCATCGACACTGTGACATGGGACCAGTTCCAGCAGGCTTTTCGCACTTCCATGTCTCAGCAGGTGCTATGGCCATGAAGAAGCGTGAGTTTCGCAACTTACGCCAAGGAGGGTGCACTGTTGGTCAGTATGTGGATGAATTTAGTAAGCTAGCATGTTATGCCCTAGATGACGTTGCTACAGATGTAGCTAAGAAGGAGAAGTTTCTGGAAGGACTGAATGATGAGCTGAGCATGCAGTTGATGGTGGCAAATTTCAATAACTACCAGGAGTTGGTGGATCGAGCTCTCATGCTTGAAGGGAAGCAACAGCAGATTGACAGCCGCAAGAGGAAGTATGGACAAGGGAAGTATAATTCTGGAGCTCATCAGAGACCTCATTTCACCCCGAACTCGGGAGGACTTGTTCATAACCATGGAGGCCACACTCGTAATGGAGGAAGTACGCACAACCATAGTGGCCCCAAGAATGGGAATGGTAATGGAGGAAGCAGCGGACAGAACCGTTCCAACCCGGCAACACCCGCTAAGAAAGATCTAAGCCACGTTACTTGCTACAAGTGCCAGAAGACCAGACATTACGCCAATGAATGTCCTGAAGCTAAAAATGGAAACGACAATGGATGCTCTGGGAAGAAGCCCAACCCTTTCAATAGGGGACAAGTGAACCACGTTAATGTGGAGGATGTTGAAGCCCAACCAGATGCAATAATATGTAAGTTTTGGTTAAGTCCTTTACTGCAGTCGTACTTTTTGATACTGGTGCATCGCACTCATACATATCAAGGGGATTTGTGGACAAGTATAAGTTGCCCATTAGAGTTCTTAAGACACCCACGCTAGTAACCTCACCCGGAGCAGAGTATATGGCAAGCCATGGATGTTTTCAGATGCCATTGACCATAGGTAGGCATGTTTTCCCCTCAGATCTGATAATTTTGGAGTCGCAAGGTTTGGATGTGATTCTAGGTATGGATTGGCTATCAATGTATGGAGGAAACATCGATTGCGCTAGTAAGACGATTTTGCTCACCACCCCAGAAGGAAGAAGGATCAAGTATGTATCCCGGCATGTTCCGAATAGGACGCAAGTAAATTCCTTATCAGGAGTTGTACAGGAGGAAGTACCAGTGGTGAAGGATTTCCCGGATGTATTTCCAGAAGAATTGCCAGGCATGCCACCGGATAGAGACATTGAGTTTTTGATTGAGCTTTTGCCAGGCATAGGGCCAATATCTAAGAGACCGTACAGAATGCCCGCAAAGGATTTGGAGGAAATTAAGAAGCAGATTAAGGAGTTACTGGATAAAGGTTATATACGCCCAAGTTCGTCACCTTGGGGATTACCAGTACTTCTAGTGGAGAAGAAGGATGGATCATTAAGGATGGCTGTTGATTATCGAGGATTGAATGAGGTGACGATCAAGAACAAGTACCCAATGCCGATGATCAATGATTTGTTTGATCAGCTGCAAGGAGCTAAGGTGTTTTCCAAGATTGATCTGCGATCAGGATATCACCAGCTGAAGATTCGAGAGAAGGATATACCTAAGACAACTTTTACCACAAGGTATGGGCTATATGAGTATACCGTTATGTCATTTGGCCTGACTAATGCACCTGCCTATTTTATGAACATGATGAACAAAGTGTTTATGGAGTTTTTGGATAAGTTCGTCGTGGTGTTCATGGATGATATTTTGGTCTACTCGAAGAACGAAGAAGAACATAAGGAACATTTGCGTTTAGTACTTGGGAAGCTCAGAGAACATCAGCTATACGCCAAGTTCAGCAAGTGTGAGTTTTGGATGAAGGAAGTTGGATTCCTTGGACATGTTATATCTGGAGTAGGAATAGCGGTAGACCCACCAAGGTTGTCACGGTGACAAATTGGGAGCCACCCACGTCAGTTGGAGAGATTCGGAGTTTTCTTGGACTCGCAGGATACTACCGGAGGTTCATTGAGAATTTCTCAAAGATTGCGAAGCCCATGACGGAGTTGTTGAAGAAGGACACCAAATTCAAATGGACTAAGGAATGTGAGGCCAGTTTTCAGGAGTTGAAGAGACGCTTGGTTACATCACCAGTGTTGATTCTGCCAGATCAACGCAAGGATTATGAAGTGTATTGCGACGCTTCTCGTCGAGGACTTGGAGCCGTACTTATGCAGGAGGGAAGAGTTGTTTCATATGCCTCACGACAGCTTAAACCCCATGAGTAAATCTATGCTACGCATGATTTGGAGTTAGCAGTCGTAGTGCATGCATTGAAGACATGGAGGCATTTTATCATCGGAAATCATTGTGAGGTATATACAGATCACAAGAGTTTGAAGTATATCTTCATGCAGAAGGAGTTGAATCTCAGGCAGAGGAGATGGTTAGAGATCATTAAGGATTATGATATAAGATTGCATATCATCCCGGAAAGGCTAACGTAGTAGCCGATGCATTGAGCCGAAAAAGTCATGTCAACACACTCATGACCGGAGGATTTCCCTAGGAGTTAGCAGAGGACCTTCGCAAACTATGTTTGGAGATAGTTCTGAGAGGATATGTAGCAGCTTTGGAGATTCAATCTACTTTAATGGATAAGATCATAGAAGCTCAGAAGACGAACAAGGAGATTGCCGAAATAAAGGAAAGAATGAGTAAAGGAAAGGCTAAGGGATTTCGTGAAGATGAGCACGATACCTTATGGTTTGAGGACCGCGTATATGTTCCAAATGATCAGGAGATCAGGAAGTTGATTCTGCAAGAGGCTCATGATTTGCCATATTCGATTCACCCAGGAAATACCAAGATGTATCTAGATTTGAAGGATAGTTTGCAGAGTATGTAACAGTTTGTGGTGCATGTCAGAGAGTGAAGGCAGAGCATCAGAAGCCAGCAGGATTGCTACAGCCATTGCCGATACTCGAATGGAAGTGGGATAAGTTAGGCATGGATTTTATCACGGGATTACCTAGGACTCGTTCAGGCTATGACTCGATATGGGTTGTAGTCGATCGTTTAACGAAAGTAGCTCACTTCATCCCAGTGAAGACCACTTACACCAGTGCTAAGTTGGCAAAGATATACATGACCAGGATCGTATGTCTGCATGGAGTTCCGAGGACCATTGTATTAGATAGAGGAACCCAGTTTACTTCAAAGTTTTGGAATCAGTTGCATGAAACTTTGGGAACCAGGCTAGAGTTCAGTACAGCTTTTCACCCGCAGACAGATGGGCAGACTGAAAGAGTCAATCAGATTTTGGAGGACATGTTGAGAGCTTGTGCGCTAGACTATGGATCTAGTTGGGACGATAATTTTCCGTATGCAGAGTTCTCATACAACAACAGCTACCAGGCTAGTTTGAAGATGGCACCGTGATGCGGAGCATCCTTCGACCATCACCATGGACGTCACACCGCCATCGCAAGCACGGAGAGGACCTGCGACGAGAGCTCATGCACGCACCATGGAAACCGAGGTTAACTCTTTCCTCTCCGAGTTTCGTCTGGATTCACTTGAGAATGGGATTCTACCTCAAAGAGACGTGTTGTGCATTCTTAGGTGCCTCGGAGAGCGTCACGATGAAGCACGAAGGAAACACCAAGTTCACCCGGAGACACATGGAGGAAGGAGACGGAAGATGGGCAGGAAGGAGCGGAGCCACTGGACACCCCAGGTGCCCGGCCCCTGCGTCTCCGGGTGCCCGACCGCCGGCTGTTGCTGGACCTGGCCACCCCGGGTGCCCGGCCGCCCCAGCCTGGGCGCTACCCACCGCCCCGGGTGCCCGGCTAACTGGCCCCGAGTGCCCGGCCACCCCGCTGGGCGCTGGCCCTTGCCTCCGGGTGCCCGGCCTCGCTCCTGGGCTGCACCAACAGCCGCCCCGGGTGCCCGGGCTGTCAACCCCCGGGTGCCTGGCCTCCTGCAGCCCATCCACGGCTGGTGGCCCTGACCGGTCCGGGTGCCCGGCCGGTTTTACCCCGGGTGCCCGGTCCCTCCTCCGGCTTGTTTTTATTTTAGGGACTCTTTGGTCCTTTGTAACCCCAACTCCCCCAATTCGCCCCTAGACTATATATAGCCCTCTCCTAGCTCAATTAGGGGGATAGCAAAGTAGATGCTACACATTTGTGAGCTTTACTCCATGGATCCACTCCACTAGGAGATCAAGACCTCCTCTTGGAGTGACCCAACTCAAGACCCCCTTGAGGGAAGGATCCCCATCATAGGATCATCAAGCCCTCATCTCCTTCATAGGATTTGGGATGAACTCTACCATGTATCTTATTTCCCTTTGATTGTTCATGTACCTTGTGGATCTTGTGTGTTTGTTGGTCTAGTGGATGTGTGATTGGACTTGTTCTTGAGTGTTCCTCTTGTTTTCCCTCTTGTGTTCATCTTGTTCTTGGGGATCCCTCCTCCAATTCGTGAAAGATCTTCACTTAGGGTTCCGCCCTACAACATCTTGGTATCATGAGCCATGGTTTCTCACGAAATTGGAGCCCCCCTTCTTGTTCTCTAGCCTAATTTTGTTGTGTTCTTCCCCAAATTCGAAAATTTCCCCACCAAAAATAGCCCCAATTTTTTTTGTGATTTGTTGGTTTGATGAGGTTTTGTTGGATTTGATCCATGGACTTGCTTGGTTTCGAGTGGATCTAGCATTCCCCCATCCATCTCCACCTTTACCTCCACAAAATCCCCCAATTTCTTGCATCTTCCCATGAATTTCCGCCCAAATCCGACACCCCCGGGCACCTGGACCTCAAACCCCGGACACCCGGACCCCCCGTGCACCCCCCGCTGACCACCCCGGGTGCCCGCACCCCCGGGCTGTTTTCCCCTGCCCACCCCGGGCACCCGCACCCCCAAACCCCGGGC
>NC_041380.1:33889882-33895051 GCF_002162155.2 Triticum dicoccoides
CCAGAATCAGCCGCGTGCACTTTACCATTTCGGCCATAACTTTCGCTCCCGGAGTCCGATTTTCACGTTCTTTAGCTCGTTGAGTAGCTATTAACATCCCCCATCCACCTAGATAGGTTCCAATACCATTTGACTCCATAAAATTTTTGGCACTTTGACATCTTTGCATAGGCCATCCACCATATCATCCATGCAAACCACCATAACTTTCCGCAACCTAACCCATTTTTGGCTCCATATAGCATTTGTGGTTGCTTGAGTGGTGACTTGAGTCTCCTAAGGTGTTTCGGCTACTTAGGGACGGTTGCTTCGTCATCACCCACCACCACCACTTCTGCATTGCTAACTCCGGAATCACCAACGCATTCCGCCACCGCCATTTGACATTTGCCTTTGGAGATTTTGAGTTTGCGGTTTTTACCATTTCCTAAGGTGTTTCGGCTACTTAGGGACGGGTCTACATCATCTTGGTATCTACATCAAGAACACCGCCACTCATCATCGCCACGAGGTCGTCTTCGACATCGACCACTTCACCAATTTGACACCCTAACCGTAAGCAAGAACGGTAACCTCTATATCATCTTGGTATCATGGTATCCCTTCATTGTACATTCTTGCCATTATATTGTTAACCCCTTAACCCATTTTGCGTCACTTACCTATCGAGACTAGTCTTTGAGTATTGCCGGCAACGTTACTTGTGCACATTAGTGATCCGTACCTTCCATTGCATACATACCATATCATATTGGTATCATCTTGGTATCATCATATCATCCCTTGTGTCACAAGATTGTTCCCGCATATACACAATTGCTATATTGGTTTGTGCATTTCGCATAAGTGGCCATATCAAAAAAAAAGAATAAGCTTTTAAGCAAAAAGGAAAAGAGAGCAAAGAGCTTGTAAGCAAGAGCCATAGCATCGCCACATTGCATACCATACTACATATTGATCATCTTGGATCATTGTGTGCGAAACACCGGAACATCATACACATAGCATACTTGTGATAGGAAGCTCATACATTTTGCATCTTCTAGGTTGTGCACAAGTGTCGTATCCGCCTATTGAGCAATCGTGCTAGCGTCTCTCTTGAGTTGTGCAACACGAGCGTTTTCCGTGGATTCCACATTTTGTGCTCTTTCCTTGGTTGCACGACCCCATCTATCTATCCGTGTATGTGTTTCCGTATGCCACATATTGCTATTGGTCTACTTGTTTCACTTGCGAATTTGTGAATCTTTTCCAACATTATTGACTCTTGCTAACATTTTGCATCAAATTTTTGTGCCACTATCCTCACCGAGCTCCTCCATAAGATTTACTTGATAGGTGTGAGTGAACAAGTCCGGTACCAATTCCACTATTCTTTCATCTCACATTGAGTGAAATGGGATACATCCTCAACTTTGGGAAAAGGTAACTTGGTATTGTTTATCTCATTTCCTACTCACATTTGCTCGAGTCTTGTGATGGATAGGCAAGGCATTTCATCTCCGGTCTTCCACGACAACGACGGCGTGAACAACTACATCACCAAAACGCCCATCTTCGGACTACAACGAGCAATGCGAGGCATTGAGCGACTCACCGCCGACATTCATCAACGTGAAGCACGGACAAGGGAATACATCGACACCAAGTTGGCGGAACAAAGGGATCAAGTCCGCGACATGTTGGCCAACTACAAGTCTCCTTCCCCTTCGTCATCTTCAAGGCGGCGACGCTCAAGTGGCCAATCTTCGGAACGTCATCGAGCTCAAGCACTACAACACCATCAAGATGACGATGCTTGCGATGCGTACACCTACAAGTCCCAAAAAGCTCTACATCAAGCTTCGGCCAAACTTCATGAGCACAAGAGAAGACCGCGAGACAAGCACCACCAAGACGGAGCTACGACTACTACCACCACTTCGGCATCTTCGCCAAGTGTTATCAAGGCATCTTCGCCTTTGGACGTACGACATCTTCGCCTACCTCCGACGAGTACGCCTACATCGTCCTTCATCCACGACGACGGTGACGACATGATCGAGTATGGGATTTTCCCTTCGGTCATGGAGGAGAGTGATGATGTGCCATCTTCGGCCTTCATCCACGGTGAGAGCGATGATGTGCCATCTTCAACCTTCATCCACGACGAGAGTGATGATGTGCCATCTTTGGCCTTCATCCACGGTGACGACTATGAGATGGTTGAGCATGGGATTTTCCCTTCGACCACGGCGACGTATGATGAGTTGAGTGACTTGTGCCACCATATTGAGAGTGAGAGTGACTTCACCACTAGCCCCATATATGATGAGTTGCCACAATTCCCATGTGAGGAGAGCCACAACCCCCACCACTTGAGTGAGATGAGTGACTCCACCATATGTGACATTGAGTGCACCTACCTTGAGGGAGTGAGTGAGCCACCACCACATAGAGAGAGTGAGGAAGTTGATAGGGCACGTGAGCCCATTTGCATTTCTAACAACTTGACCTCTACCTCTATTGTGTCTTCTCATTTGGTGCTAGGTCCCATATATGATGATGCACCGATCCGCGACGACTTCGTCCTTCCTATGGACAAGACGATGGCCATGGTGGACTATGATGCACCCCCCACATGGTTCCATCACGATGATGACGTTGACCACGCGTTGGTCTTTCCCACCTCACCTACACCACTTGAGTGGAACGAGAAAGGTAACATAGGTGAAGGTGATGCTCTTGTCCCACTAGTGGACGTTCTTGACATTGATTGCTTGCATGATGTTGCTCCACCTATTGTCATGCTTCATGCTAGTGTGATTTCCCCATGAGATGATTTACCCATTTATGATGAGTCTGATGATTGCCATGTGGAGTCTATTAGTTGTGATGCCATGTTACATAGGATTTCTTGTGATAATTCTCTTGGTCACATCATGTTTGACAATCCGCTTGACTTGTCATATGCTATGCATGAGATCAACAATATGTCATATTTGCAATCTCTTCATAGTGACTATGCATATGCCATCAACATCAACCCAATTTGCACATATGGCATAGATGACAAGCCCCTGGTTATTGGCATTTGTTTTTTCTTGTGATGATATTGCCATGCTTCATTTACATGATTTGTGCAATTCATCTACTATGCCATGCCATGATCACATTGTTCCAAATATGCATTGTTTTGGATGTAGTTCATATTCTCCATATGATGTTTCCACTATTGCTCATGAGGAGACCCCCATAGTTTCCTCATACATATTAGGAGATTTTGATGCATTCCATACTTTGCATGATCCCACTACTTGTGTGCACAATATGCTTCCCATGAATGAAAATGATATTGATGTGCCATATACTTGCATTCACAATTTGTGTACCCATCGTGTCATACATAACAACTATTCTTTCATGATGGATGACATGTTCTTATACCATGCATCAAATTTCTTTGACCGATGCTTATCTTGTGCTAACTCACACATGCACATACACGTCATGATGGATGATGTGTACATTTACCACGAACACAATTTCTTTGGTTTGTATCTCCTTTGTGTAGGTACACATGAATACTTGTCAACTTCGCAATCCCACGAGTTGACAAAACGAGCACTAGAGAGCAATGATGACTTGGGATCCCATGTATTGCCTTTCCCACCGCTCTCTTCGCGCAAAGACTTCGCGCTTTTCTTCTACATGGCTCTCACATGGTTATGGGTTATCGTACACTACATATTATATGCCCATCTTGCCATGTTCACTTTGCATGATATGCTCATTCCTATGCCTTTGCCATGCATTTGTGACCCATGCTTTGCATTACACATGATGATTGATTCTCCTACTTGTTTGTGTATTTGCAAGCTTGGTGGAGATATTGCTTGTTATTGCCACGTTTGCTATGTGCCCCATGCCTATGATGATACAATGATCTTGGTTTGTGTTCGTACTTGCGATATGTCATGTGCATTGTCTATGCCTATTATTTGCTCCCGTGATATGATTGCCATGATTTCCTCTAGTGTGTTGCATCTTCGCTCCACTAGTTTGCATGACTTGATTGCCTCGCACATGTTCCAAAATGGCTATATCATTTGTGTTGAGTGTCTCACTTTCTTCACCACAACCTATGCACATTATGCTTGGATTATCTTGCACTTGCTTGTGTTTAGACATATCATCTTCTTTGGTGTTGTGGATGACTCTTATGCCTACCATAGACCGTTCATTGATTGTCTTATGCATGCTTGCTCTGAACTTGGGGTAGATGCTTATTCTCTTTCCACACATATGTGCATCATCTCTACCTCACATTTACATGCTTGTTTCCATGTGCTCAACTTAGATGCTCAAATGTCATGCCACTCTTCTTCGTCAAACCATATGCTATGCTTGATGACAACACTTGTTGGGTGAATCACCTCTTGAATGCTTGGTTTTGCTTTAATGCCAACCACATTTGTTTTTCCAAGTGCTTGTTATCTTTGCTCCTTTTGAAGGAATTACAAGACGGTGCGACATTGGAGAGTGACCACTTCGAGCTTCCACATGACAAGTGCTTGGTGGTTGTCCACTTCTACACGGCGACGCCATCTCGTTACCATGGTGATGAAGATCATGATCCGTGGACGGATCTCTCCCAAGGGGGGGGGGGGAGATGATGCGGAGCATCCTTCTATTGGGTTTCGTAGTAATTTCAAAAAATTTCCTACGCACACGCAAGATCATGGTGATGCACAGCAACGAGAGGGGAGAGTGTTGTCTACGTACCCACGCAGACCGACTGCGGAAGCGTTGACACAACGTAGAGGAAGTAGTCGTACGTCTTCCCGATCCGACCGATCCAAGCACCATTACTCCGGCACCTCTGAGTTCTTAGCACACGTACAGCTCGATGACGATCCCCGGGCTCCGATCCAGCAAAGCGTCGGGGAGGAGTTCCGTCAGCACGGCGTGGTGACGATCTTGATGTTCTACCGACGCAGGGCTTCGCCTAAGCACTACAACGATATGACCGAGGTGGAATATGGTGGCAGGGGGCACCGCACACGGCTAAGGAACGATCACGTGGATCAACTTGTGTGTTCTAGGGTGCCCCTTTGCCTCCGTATATAAAGGAGCCAAGGGGGAGGGGCGGCCGGCCAAGGAGGGCGTGCCAAGGGAGTCCTACTCCCT
>NC_041380.1:33895464-33905785 GCF_002162155.2 Triticum dicoccoides
ACTCCGGTAAAATCCCGATTTCACCCGGAACACTTCCGATATCCAAATATAGGCTTCCAATATATCAATCTTTATGTCTCGACCATTTCGAGACTCCTCATCATGTCCATGATCACATCCGGGACTCCGAACAATCTTCGGTACATCAAAAATGCATAAACTCATAATAACTGTCATCGTAACGTTAAGCGTGCGGACCCTACGGTTCGAGAACAATGTAGACATGACCGAGACACGTCTCCGGTCAATAACCAATAGCGGGACCTGGATGCCCATATTGGCTCCTACATATTCTACGAAGATCTTTATCGGTCAGACCGCATAACAACATACGTTGTTCCCTTTGTCATCGGTATGTTACTTGCCTGAGATTCGATCGTCGGTATCCAATACCTAGTTCAACCTCGTTGCCGACAAGTCTCTTTACTCGTTCCATAATACATCATCCCGCAACTAACTCATTAGTTGCAATGCTTGCAAGGCTTATGTGATGTGCATTACCGAGAGGGCCCAGAGATACCTCTCCGACAGTTGGAGTGACAAATCCTATTCTCGAAATACGCCAACCCAACATCTACCTTTCGAGACACCTGTAGAGCTCCTTTATAATCACCCAGTTACGTTGTGACGTTTGGTAGCACACAAAGTGTTCCTCCGGTAAACGGGAGTTGCATAATCTCATAGTCATAGGAACATGTATAAGTCATGAAGAAAGCAATAGCAACATACTAAATGATCGGGTGCTAAGCTAATGGAATGGGTCATGTCAATCAGATCATTCAACTAATGATGTGACCTCGTTAATCAAATAACAACACTTTGTTCATGGTTAGGAAACATAACCATCTTTGATTAACGAGCTAGTCAAGTAGAGGCATACTAGTGACACTAAGTTTGTCTATGTATTCACACATGTATTATGTTTCCGGTTAATACAATTCTAGCATGAATAATAAACATTTATCATGATATAAGGAAATAAATAATAACTTTATTATTGCCTCTAGGGCATATTTCCTTCAGTCTCCCACTTGCACTAGAGTCAATAATCTAGATTATACTGTAATGATTCTAACACCCATGGAGCCTTGGTGCTGATCATGTTTTGCTCGTGGAAGAGGCTTAGTCAACGGGTCTACAACATTCAGATCCATATGTATCTTGCAAATCTCTATTTCTCCCATCTGGACTAGATCCCGGATGGAATTGAAGCGTCTCTTGATGTGCTTGGTCCTCTTGTGAAATCTGGATTCCTTTGCCAAGGCAATTGCACCAGTATTGTCAAAAAAGATTTTCATTTGACCCGATGCACTAGGTATGACACCTAGATCGGATATGAACTCCTTCATCCAGACTCCTTCGTTCGCTGCTTCCGAAGCAGCTACGTACTCTGCTTCACATGTAGATCCTGCTACGACGCTTTGTTTAGAACTGCACCAACTGACAGCTCCACCGTTTAATGTAAACACGTATCCGGTTTGCGATTTAGAATCGTCCGGATCAGTGTCAAAGCTTGCATCAACGTAACCTTTTACGGTGAGCTCTTTGTCACCTCCATATACGAGAAACATATCCTTAGTCCTTTTCAGGTATTTCAGGATGTTCTTGACCGCTGTCCAGTGATCCACTCCTGGATTACTTTGGTACCTCCCTGCTAAACTTATAGCAAGGCACACATCAGGTCTGGTACACATCATTGCATACATGATAGAGCCTCTGGCTGAAGCATAGGGAACATCTTTCATTTTCTCTCTATCTTCTGCAGTGGTCGGGCATTGAGTCTGACTCAACTTCACTCCTTGTAACATAGGCAAGAACCCTTTCTTTGCTTGATCCATTTTGAACTTCTTCAAAATCTTGTCAAGGTATGTGCTTTGTGAAAGTCCAATTAAGCGTCTTGATCTATCTCTATAGATCTTTATGCCTAATATGTAAGCAGCTTCACCGAGGTCTTTCATTGAAAAACTCTTATTCAAGTATCCCTTTATGCTATCCAGAAATTCTATATCATTTCCAATCAGTAATATGTCATCCACATATAATATCAGAAATGCTACAGAGCTCCCACTCACTTTCTTGTAAATATAGGCTTCACCGAAAGTCTGTATAAAACCAAATGCTTTGATCACACTATCAAAGCGTTTATTCCAACTCCGAGAGGCTTGCACCAGTCCATAAATGGATCGCTGGAGTTTGCACACTTTGTTAGCTCCCTTTGGATCGACAAAAACCTTCTAGTTGCATCATATACAACTCTTCATCCAAAAATCCATTCAGGAATGCAGTTTTGACATCCATCTTCCAAATTTCATAATCATAAAATGCGGCAATTGCTAACATGATTCGGACAGACTTAAGCATCGCTACAGGTGAGAAGGTCTCATCGTAGTCAATCCCTTGAACTTGCCGAAAACCTTTTGCGACAAGTCGAGCTTTGTAGACAGTAATATTACCGTCAGCGTCAGTCTTCTTCTTGAAGATCCATTTATTCTCAATTGCTTGCCGATCATCGGGCAAGTCAACCAAAGTCCATACTTTGTTCTCATACATGGATCCCATCTCAGATTTCATGGCTTCAAGCCACTTTGCGGAATCTGGGCTCACCATCGCTTCTTCATAGTTCATAGGTTCATCATGATCTAGCAGCATGATTTCCAGAACAGGATTACTGTACCACTCTGGTGCGGATCTCGCTCTGGTTGATCTACGAGGTTCAGTAGTATCTTGTTTTGAAGTTTCATGATCATCATCATTAGCTTCCTCACTAATTGGTATAGGTGTCACAGAAACAGTTTTCTGTGATGTACTACTTTCCAATAAGGGAGCAGGTACAGTTACCTCATCAAGTTCTACTTTCCTCCCACTCACTTCTTTCGAGAGAAACTCCTTCTCTAGAAAGGATCCATTCTTAGCAACGAATGTCTTGCCTTCGGATCTGTGATAGAAGGTGTACCCAATAGTCTCCTTTGGGTATCCTATGAAGACACATTTCTCCGATTTGGGTTCGAGCTTATCAGGTTGAAGCTTTTTCACATAAGCATCACAGCCCCAAACTTTAAGAAACGACAACTTTGGTTTCTTGCCAAACCACAGTTCATAAGGCATCGTCTCAACGGATTTTGATGGTGCCCTATTTAACGTGAATGCGGCCGTCTCTAAAGCATAACCCCAAAACGATAGCGGTAAATCAGTAAGAGACGTCATAGATCGCACCATATCTAGTAAAGTACGATTACGACATTCAGAAACGCCATTGCGCTGTGGTGTTCCGGGTGGCGTGAGTTGCGAAACTATTCCACAATTTTTCAAATGTACACCAAACTCGTAACTCAAATATTCTCCTCCACGATCAGATCGTAGAAACTTTATTTTCTTGTTACGATGATTTTCAACTTCACTCTGAAATTCTTTGAACTTTTCAAATGTTTCAGACTTATGTTTCATTAAGTAGATATACCCATATCTGCTTAAGTCATCTGTGAAGGTGAGAAAATAACGATATCCGCCACGAGCCTCAATATTCATCGGACCACATACATCTGTATGTATGATCTCCAATAAATCTGTTGCTCTCTCCATAGTACCGGAGAATGGTGTTTTAGTCATCTTGCCCATGAGGCACGGTTCGCAAGTATCAAGTGATTCATAATCAAGTGGTTCCAAAAGTCCATCAGTATGGAGTTTCTTCATGCGCTTTATACCGATATGACCTAAACGGCAGTGCCACAAATAAGTTGCACTGTCATTATCAACTCTGTATCTTTTGGCTTCAACATTATGAATATGTGTGTTACTACTATCGAGATTCATCAAAAATAGACCACTCCTCAAAGGTGCATGACCATAAAAGATATTACTCATATAAATAGAACAACCATTATTCTCTGATTTAAATGAATAACCGTCTCGCATCAAACAAGATCCAGATATAATGTTCATGCTCAACGCTGGCACCAAATAACAATTATTTAGGTCTAATATTAATCCCGAAGGTAGATGTAGAGGTAGCGTGCCGACCACGATCACATCGACTTTGGAACCGTTTCCCACGTGCATCGTCACCTCGTCCTTCGCCAGTGTTCGCTTAATCCGTAGTTCCTGTTTCGAGTTGCAAATATTAGCAACAGAACCAGTATCAAATACCCAGGTGCTACTGCGAGCTCTAGTAAGGTACACATCAATAACATGTATATCACATATACCTTTGTTCACTTGCCATCCTTCTTATCCGCCAAATACTTGGGGCAGTTCCGCTTCCAGTGACCAGTCTGCTTGCAATAGAAGCACTCAGTTTCAGGCTTAGGTCCAGGTTTGGTTTCTTCTCTTGAGTAGCAACTTGCTTGCCGTTCTTTTTGAAGTTCCCCTTCTTCTTCCCTTTGCCCTTTTTCTTGAAACTAGTGGTCTTGTTGACCATCAACACTTGATGCTCCTTCTTGATTTCTACCTCCGCAGCTTTCAGCATCGCGAATCTCGGTAATAGTCTTATTCATCCCTTGCATATTATAGTTCATCACGAAGCTCTTGTAGCTTGGTGGCAGTGATTGGAGAATTCTGTCAATGACGCAATCATCTGGAAGATTAACTCCCATCTGAATCAAGTGATTATTATACCCAGACATTTTGAGTATATGCTCACTGACAGAACTATTCTCCTCCATCTTGCAGCTATAGAATTTATTGGAGACTTCATATCTCTTAATCCGGGCATTTGCTTGAAATATTAACTTCAACTCCTGGAACATCTCATATGCTCCATGACGTTCAAAACGTCGTTGAAGTCCCGATTCTAAGCCGTAAATCATGGCACACTGAACTATCGAGTAGTCATCAGCTTTGCTCTGCCAGACGTTCATAACATCTGGTGTTGCTCCAGCAGCAGGCCTGGCACCCAGCGGTGCTTCCAGAACGTAATTCTTCTGAGCAGCAATGAGGATAATCCTCAAGTTACGGACCCAGTCCGTGTAATTGCTACCATCATCTTTCAACTTTGCTTTCTCAAGGAACGCATTAAAATTCAACGGAACAACAGCACGAGCCATCTATCTACAATCAACATAAACAAGCAAGATAGTATCAGGTACTAAGTTCATGATAATTTTAAGTTCAATTAATCAAATTACTTAAGAACTCCCACTTAGATAGACATCCCTCTAATCCTCTAAGTGATCACGTGATCCAAATCAACTAAACCATAACCGATCATCACGTGAGATGGAGTAGTTTTCAATGGTGAACATCGTTTATGTTGATCATATCTACTATATGATTCACGCTCGACCTTTCGGTCTCCGTGTTCCGAGGCCATATCTGCATATGCTAGGCTCATCAAGTTTAACCTGAGTATTCTGCGTGTGCAAAACTGGCTTGCACCCGTTGTAGATGGACATAGAGCTTATCACACCCGATCATCACGTGGTGTCTGGGCACGACGAACTTTGGCAATGGTGCATACTCAGGGAGAACACTTCTTGATAATTTAGTGAGAGATCATCTTATAATGCTACCGTCAATCAAAGCAAGATAAGATGCATAAAAAGATAAACATCACATGCAATCAATATAAGTGATATGATATGGCCATCATCATCTTGTGCTTGTGATCTCCATCTCCGAAGCACCATCGTGATCACCATCATGACACCTTGATCTCCATCGTAGCATCGTTGTCGTCTCGCCAAGCTTGTGCTTCCACGACTATCGCTACCGTTTAGTGATAAAGTAAAGCATTACATCGTGATTGCATTGCATACAATAAAGCGACAACCATATGGCTCCTGTCGGTTGCCGATAACTCGGTTACAAAACATGATAATCTCATACAATAAAATTCAGCATCATGCCTTGACCATATCACATCACAACATGCCCTGCAAAAACAAGTTAGACGTCCTCTACTTTGTTGTTGCAAGTTTTACGTGGCTGCTACGGGCTTAAGCAAGAACCAATCTCACCTACGCATCAAAACCACAATGATAGTTTGTCAAATAGACTCCGTTTTAACCTTCGCAAGGACCGAGCGTAGCCATACTCGATTCAACTAAAGTTGGAGAGACAGTCGCCCGCAAGCCACCTATGTGCAAAGCACGTCGGGGGAACCGGTCTCGCGTAAGCATACGCGTAATGTTGGTCCGGGTCGTCTCGTCCAACAATGCCGCCGAACCAAAGTATGACATGCTGGTAGGCAGTATGACTTATATCGCCCACAACTCACTTGTGTTCTACTCATGCATATAACATCAACATATAAAACCTAGGCTCTGATGCCACTGTTGGGTTTCGTAGTAATTTCAAAAAATTTCCTACGCACACGCAAGATCATGGTGATGCATAGCAACAAGAGGGGAGAGTGTTGTCTACGTACCCACGTAGACCGACTGCGGAAGCGTTGACACAATGTAGAGGAAGTAGTCGTACGTCTTCCCGATCCGACCGATCCAAGCACCGTTACTCCGGCACCTCCGAGTTCTTAGCACACGTACAGCTCGATGACGATCCCCGGGCTCCGATCCAGCAAAGCGTTGGGGAGGAGTTCCGTCAGCACGACAGCGTGGTGACGATCTTGATGTTCTACCAACGCAGGGCTTCGCCTAAGCACTACAACGATATGACCGAGGTGGAATATGGTGGCAGGGGGAACCGCACACGGCTAAGGAACGATCACGTGGATCAACTTGTGTGTTCTAGGGTGCCCCTTTGCCTCCGTATATAAAGGAGCCAAGGGAGAGGGGGCGGCCGGCCAAGGAGGGCGCGCCAAGGGAGTCCTACTCCCTCTGGGAGTAGGATTCCCCCCAATCCTAGTTGGAATAGGTTCCTCGAGGGGGGAAAGAGAGAGAGGGGGCCGGCCACCTCTCCTTGTCCTAATAGGACTAGGGGAGGGGGGAGGCGCGCAGCCCACCTCGGGCTGCCCCTTTCTCCTTTCCACTAAAGCCCACTAAGGCCCATATAGCTCCCGGGGGGTTCCGGTAACCTCCCGGTACTCCGGTAAAATCCCGATTTCACCCGGAACACTTTTGATATCCAAACATAGGCTTCCAATATATCAATCTTTATGTCTCGACCATTTCGAGACTCCTCGTCATGTCCATGATCACATCCGGGACTCCGAACAATCCTCGGTACATCAAAAATGCATAAACTCATAATAACTGTCATCGTAACGTTAAGCGTGCGGACCCTACGGTTCGAGAACAATGTAGACATGACCAAGACACGTCTCCGGTCAATAACCAATAGCAGGACCTGGATGCCCATATTGGCTCCTACATATTCTACAAAGATCTTTATCGGTCAAACCGCATAACAACATACGTTGTTCCCTTTGTCATCGGTATGTTACTTGCCCGAGATTCGATCGTCGGTATCCAATACCTAGTTCAATCTTGTTACCGGCAAGTCTATTTACTCGTTCCGTAATACATCATCCCGCAACTAACTCATTAGTTGCAATGCTTGCAAGGCTTATGTGATGTGCATTACCGAGAGGGCCCAGATACCTCTCCGACAATCGGAGTGACAAATCCTATTCTCGAAATACGCCAACCCAACATCTAACTTTGGAGACACCTGTAGAGCTCCTTTATAATCACCCAGTTACGTTGTGACGTTTGGTAGCACACAAAGTGTTCCTCCGGTAAACGGGAGTTGCATAATCTCATAGTCATAGGAACATGTATAAGTCGAGAAGAAAGCAATAGCAACATACTAAACGATCGGGTGCTAAGCTAATGGAATGGGTCATGTCAATCAGATCATTCAACTAATGATGTGACCTCGTTAATCAAATAACAACACTTTGTTCATGGTTAGGAAACATAACCATCTTTGATTAACGAGCTAGTCAAGTAGAGGCATACTAGTGACACTAAGTTTGTCTATGTATTCACACATGTATTATGTTTCCGGTTAATACAATTCTAGCATGAATAATAAACATTTATCATGATATAAGGAAATAAATAATAACTTTATTATTGCCTCTAGGGCATATTTCCTTCACCTTCGACCATCACCATGGACGTCACACCGCCACCGCAAGCACGGAGAGGACCTGCGACGAGAGCTCACGCACGCACCATGGAAACCGAGGTTAACTCTTTCCTCTCCGATTTTCGTCTGGATTCACTTGAGAATGGGATTCTACCTCAAAGAGACGTGTTGTGCATTCTTAGGTGCCTCGGAGAGCGTCACGATGAAGCACGGAGGAAACACCAAGTTCACCCGGAGACACATGGAGGAAGGAGAAGGAAGATGGGCACGAAGGAGCGGAGCCACTGGACACCCCGGGTGCCCGGCCCCTGCGTCCCTGGGTGCCCGGCCGCCGGCTGTTGCTGGACCTGGCCACCCCGGGTGCCCGGCCAGGAGGCCCCAGGTGCCCGGCCGCCCCAGCCTGGGAGCTGCCTGCCGCCACGGGTGCCCGGCCACCCCGCTGGGCGCTGGCCCTTGCCTCCGGGTGCCCGGCCTTGCTCCTGGGCTGCACCAACAGCCGCCCCGGGTGCCCGGGCTGTCAACCCCTGGGTGCCCGGCCTCCTGCAGCCCACCCACGGCCGGTGGCCCTGACCGGTCCGGGTGCCCGGCCGGTTTTACCCCGGGTGCCCAGTCCCTCCTCCGGCTTGTTTTTATTTTAGTGACTCTTTGGTCCTTTGTAACCCCAACTCCCCCAATTCGCCCCTAGACTATATATAGCCCTCTCCTAGCTCAATTAGCGGGATAGCAAAGTAGATGATACACATTTTTGAGCTTTGCTCCATGGATCCACTCCATTAGGAGATCAAGACCTCCTCTTGGAGTGACCCAACTCAAGACCCCCTTGAGGGAAGGATCCCCATCATAGGATCATCAAGCCCTCATCTCCTTCATAGGATTTGGGATGAACTCTACCATGTATCTTATTTCCCTTTGATTGTTCATGTACCTTGTGGATCTTGTGTGTTTGTTGGTCTAGTGGATGTGTGAATGGGCTTGTTCTTGAGTGTTCCTCTTGTTTTCCCTCTTGTGTTCATCTGGTTCTTGGGGATTCCCCCTCCAATTCATGAAAGATCTTCACTTAGGGTTCCACCCTACAACACACCGTTTGAAGCATTGTACGGAAGGAGGTGCAGAACTACGTTGTTGTGGGACGAAGTTGTAGACCGACAGTTGTTTGGACCAGATTTGATTAAAGAGTCTGAAGAGAAGGTTAAGCTGATTCGCGATAGACTCAAGGTAGCCCAGTCCAGGCAGAAGAGCTATGCGGATTCTAAACGCAAGGAGACAATTTACGAAGTTGGAGACATAGTGTATCTTCGTGTATCCCCACTTCGAGGAGTGAAGCGCTTTGGAGTTAAGGGAAAGTTAGCGCCACGTGTTGTGGGACCATACAAGGTTTTGGAACGTATGGGAGAAGTTGCTTACAAGTTAGAATTGCCCGAAGGATTGTCAGGAGTTCACGATGTGTTCCACGTTTCTCAGTTGAAGAAATGCCACGCAGAGATGGCTGAAATTCCTTTGAGAGATACAGTGCCGCTGGAATTAATACAGTTGGATAGCGATTTGACCTACGAGGAGAAGCCAGTCAAGATACTCGAGTTTGCCAGCATACCGAGGATGAAGCCACCTGGAAACGAGAGGAAGACCTACAGAAGGATTACCCACACCTATTTTCTAGCCAACCCGAATCTCGAGGGCGAGATTCATCTTAAGGGGGGTAGGTTTGTAACATCCCAAATTTTTAATTTGGAATGTTATACATTAGATCATCATTGCATATCTTATTTTATTGCATTTTGGTTTGATCCGAGAAATTCTACGCAACTCAAGGACCCACGGAGAGAGTTGGGGATTTCGTTATTTTCATATTCGAGATTTCTCAAATTTTGAAAAGAGGATCGCTTGATTTTAATTATTTTCGCTTCGAATATTTCTTTTATAAAAATAGAAGAGAGAGGATAAAATGACTTCCTCAAAAATAAAGAAATATCGTAGATTTAATATTAAAATTAAATACGATTTTTTCAGAGTTTTATCGCTATTTTATTTGAATTAGGAAAAATATGTGTTTTTTCAAAATTGTATTTTAGGCCCAAATAAATGTTCACCTTGTCCGACCTATTTTTAGAGGACGGGGAAAATTTATTTCGAGATTTTTGGAGTCCGTTTAGTATTTCTCTTCTTCTTTTTATGCACGTTGGAATTGTTTTAAAAAAAAGTCAAACCGACTCCGGACCGTACCCGAGCGGGACTCCGCCCGGGGGGCCTTTAGAAGCCGCCGCTCCAAGCCGCCGAAGCCCAACCTGCGCCGCCGCCCAAACCCTAACACTAACCCCCCTCCCCCCCCCCCGCCGCC
>NC_041380.1:33905947-33933555 GCF_002162155.2 Triticum dicoccoides
CGTTGCCGCCCCGCGTCACCACCGCCCCGCGCCGACTCGTTGGAGCCCGCCCGCCACCGTCGCCGTTCGTCGGACTTTCGCCGGAGGTAGCCGTCGCCGCCGCCTCGGTTTTCGCGAGAGAACCGACAGTTTTTTTCTAAACCTAGATCCATTTTTTTTATAAATCCGGTTCGGTTTATTTTTTTGGTTTAGTTATTTAGCAAACGCCCGTTCGTTAGTTTGTTTTAACGAACGGTTTTCACCGTTTAGCCGCAGACAGCGAACGTTCATTCGTTAGCCTGTTCGTCAGTTTTTTTCTCAGCTTTTCCGTGATTATTTTCGATCGCGATTTCTGATCCGATTTTTATTCTAGTATAACTTTTCGCTCGTTTATCGGAATCAGGCGATTCAAGCGCCTAGAGTTTCGTCTCGAAACCCTCTTTTTGTTTAACCAACTTAAACAAGATTTTGCTACTGTAAAATTTGACTTTAGTCCAGATTAGTAAACGAAGCTTGTTTCTTTCGCCGTTTGAGTTTTGTTGCTTCGTTTGATTTGATTCTTTTTGCAAACCGGAGTTCTTAAGTGGAACTTTCTGGTTAGATCTCTTATTTGAGTTTTACCCGTGCCCTTGCTTGATTGCTTATTGTATGCTTGTTTGTTTGCGATAGAGTACCCGAAGTGTGAAGCGTGCTACTACGAGTCTCTAGGTTTCGCAGATCATCAGCAAGGCAAGTAACACTTTGATCATACCTCTTTACTACCCGGTTTTATTGCATTAGATCAATCCTCAAACAATTGCATGGTTGGGATCTGATTAAATTGTGGGTTGGGAAGTAGATGAGGTAGTACCTATTCACTTGTTCATTATCAAACCTTGGGAGTTACTTCTACGTCGCTTATATTGCTATGCTATGTTCGTAGACGTGGATTGAGTTTGAGAGTATTCATGACAGATGTGAATATTGTTAAATAATGGTTAACTTAAGGTGGCAACTTTAATACACATCTGGGTGGATTGAGGCACCTGGGGAATTCCAGTGATTGCTTGTATTTTTGGAAATCCCGGGGTACCGTGTGATTCTCCTATGGACTGCCACCCAGACTCAAAGGGATCATAAGATTATTCATGCTGGAAACCTCCATGTGCAGCCACATGACATTATGAGCTCTGGCATAGTTGAGTAAGTTGTGGGAAACCTTTCCATGATGGGCTAGCAGATATAGGGGATTGTAGGTGTACCGGCCTATCTATCGGTTAAGGGGACCTCTTCGGAAAGACTGTGTCTCGCTCATTCGTTTCTCAAACATCTTGTAGTGCGAGAAAACCAACGGAGGAGATCAAGTCTGGTGGGGAAAAGTGTACAAACCTCTGTAGAGTGTACAAACTAATCATGGTTAGCTGTGTCCCCGGTTATGGACATCTTGAGTATCTAGTTCTTGGATTATCATGTGGATCTCATCAGTCTTAATTATATAATTTGATTGGGGTTAATGATGATTTTTAATTGGGATTGAGATGGGGTTTACCATTCTCAATGTTTAACAACCACCATGATAGTTAAATAAAATTTATTCCTTTGTTGTAGGGAAAAATTGGCTTTTCGCAAAACATATTAACCATACAGCCTCCACCAGCCAAATATGCATGTAGTGATAGCATTATTCTGTTCATTACTCTTTTGTGTTACCTTGCCAGCATATTCCATGTGCTGACCCGTTTTCGGGCTACAATGTATCATGTTACAGACTTTTCAGACGACGAGTAAGGAGCCTTAGGTCATGGTCTTTCACTCAGTGATGCCGTTGGAGTTGATGGACTCACTTTATCTTCCAAGCCTTCCACTGCTATCGTATTAGATGGCCTTAAGCCATATTTATTGTAATAAGTTCTCTTTTGAGACATTCGATGTAATAAGTGTGTGATTGCTACTCTGTTATAAATCCTTCAAGTACTGTGTGTGTCAGCATTACCGATCCAGGGATGACACTTATGCACAGAGATCAGACTGTTTGAGGTCTGGTCGCTACACATATTTATAGATGTAACCCTTTCAAACGGGAGACGCATAGTGGTCACGCATACTAAGGATTGAAGACACCTATAGCTAGCAAGTTTCATCGGCAGAAAGATCGGAACAGAGCAAATGAATGGGGGAGGAGGAGATGTCAGTTGTGCTCACCCACGAACGTAGGGGCGGAGCTCGTGAACGCACAGGGAGGTCATCGAACACCAGACCCTCACAGCGATGAAACAACTGCACATTTAAAACCACCAAATCAACACAAATATGATGTTTTTTATAATAAAATCGAAAAATATATGACCTAACTCATAATTCACCATTGGCCTTTGGAAGGCCGAAGAGCACCTTTTCGGTCAACAGGAGGCCGAAGAGGTATCAGGGGTCGGGGTGTCTGATACGTCTCCAACGTATCTACTTTTCCTAACGCTTTTCCTCTTGTTTATCAGCCAGTGGGCCAACCTCCCTCTTTGTCGTCTAGTAGCAGACGACAAAGACCTGGCTGATGGCAAAGCCATCCTTGGCCGTCAGCCAGCTCATCATCGTCTGTTTTTGGAAGCTGTTGGCAAAGCCATCCTTTGCAGTCAGCTAGCAGACGACAAAGAAGTGGCTGACGGCAAATCTTTTGATTCCAGTAGTGTTGGCTGCGACCGTGGCTTCCTCCTCCGACCAAAGAGGCCCTCCTCAACCTTCGTCGCCGCCCCTACGCTGCTCTTCCTCCTCTCTCCGCCTCGAATTGCCGCAACTCCGCCGTCCCTCCGTCGGTCCTCGCTGCTGCGCCGACGCCGCCACCTTCCGAACTGCCACCGCCCCTATTTGGCCGCCGCCCACTAGTTTTTACATCTCCACTTTGCATCATCTATTGGAGTTGCTCTTTTACATCTTCAATGTACATCATCTATTGGAGTTGCCTCTTTTTTGGAGATGTAAATTTTGACATCTCCTGTTTTACATCTCCAAATATGCATCTTCTATTGGAGATGCTCTTAGTGATGCTTCTTCTACAAGTTCTCGACCTGTATGTTATGTTGGTATAAGTATTATATGTAGCTCGATTGAATTTTGTGTTTTTTTTAAGTCATGCGTCATCAATGTCCTTTTGTTTTGTGCAAGAGAATTGGAAATTTGTCCCGTCTGCTGCGTTAACTGGCAAAGCCTATTCGGCACCCGTTTCTTCAGTTCGCGCAAACGGGCACACACTCCCCCGCCGCGCTGGTCCGGCATGTTCTTTTTTCAAAACTGGAGCAAAAAGGGTGTTTGTGCAAGCGTTGTTTCAAACTCGGGATCTCTCGTTGAGAGAGCAGCACAATGACCACCAGGACAACAACGAAGCAATTGAGCCTATAAACTTCATTCCTTTCCTTTATTCCTTCAGTCGCGAGAGCCTCTGGTTTTGGGAAGCTTCCCGAATCAGTTATTTTCACTGGTCCTTCCTTTTTTCTAGGCCCTTTTTCATTTTCTGTTTTTTCCTTAAACACGTGAACTTTCTTCAAATTCGATAAAATATTTTCAAATTCAGTCAACTTTTTTTAAATCAGTGAACCTTTTTGGAAACTCGATGAACTTTTTTTCAAAATCGATGAACTCTACTTTCAAATCGATTAATTTTTTTTTAAAACCGATGAACTCTTTTCTAAAATCAATTAAAAATTTTAAAAACCGATGAACTTTTTTCAATATCGACACACTCTTTTTTCAAAATCAATGAACTTTTTCCAAAGTCGATGAAGATTTTTCAAAATCGATGAACTCTTTCTTCATTTTTGATTTAATTTTTTCCAAAACAGATGAACTTACTTTTTTTTTCAAAGTTGATGAATTCTTTTTTCAGTTGTGTTGGATTTTTTTCAAAATCAATTAACTTTTTCAAATTCGTGAACTTTTTTGAAGTTTCTGTACTTTTTTTCAAATGGCATGAACTGTTTTGAATTCAGGATTTTCTATGATTTTTTGTCAAAAGTCAACGGTTGACCGGTCAACTGGCCGGGAACTCCTATGTGACGCATTCTGCGTCAACTAGGTGCGGCTTCGCAAAGGAGCAGCTGACTGGCGGGCTTTGTGGGCCACGAGGCGCGCGTTTCCCTGGTTTTGAACTGTTTCTACCGCTTCGTTGATTCTGCTTCGCGAAGCTGTGCCACTGATTGTTGTCCCTGCTGTTTTCCACTGTTTCTTCTGTTTCTTCTGTTTTCCTTGTATAAACTAAACAATGGTACAATTTCAACTGTTTCCAAAAGAAACATGAAAGACAAAAGCCTTGAATTTACTAAACAATGGTTGTAGGTTCCATTTTTATGAAACCAGGTGCTGTTCCGATTGATTCAACTAGTTTTTAATTATAAAAAAACATGAAATTTCATTTTACATTTATTACAAAGTGGTACTTCTAAAACTGTCATAAAAGTGGTAAGCTTACATCTTGATGAAATTGAGTGATGATAGTATCACCAAGGCGTCATGAAAGAAAAAAAATGTACATGTCTTACTGCTCATTTTCATAACTGTTTCAGCTGTTTTCGGACATTGTTTACAGTTGAATGTCTTGGAAGAAACTATCACTAGATCAGCAAGAGAAAAAAAAGATAGCTCTATCGGTAAGGAAACATTTTTTCCCATGGAAGTATTCCTTTGAGTTGAATCTTGCAGTGCACTTCCCTTGAAGGTGACAGTATTAATGAGACCCTTGAGAATAGAAAGAAGAATTAGAAGAAACATATACGCGATTAGAAGAAATTAATTTCACTGTTCGGTATGAAAGAACAGGCTCTAAGAAAATAACATCTCTTTTGTTTCCATAGGAGAGAAAAAAATAGAGAACTTACATGTCTCTGCAGGAAAGAAGTTACTAACGGTAGCTGAATTTCATTGTCCTTGCATGTTACAATCTCAAAAAGAATTTCTGACGTAGAGCTTGTAAATCATCCTACAGTATTTTAACATGTGAACAAATTTTTGGAATATTTTTTGACACAGAGATTGTAAATTTCATTGTTCACATATTTTTTGGAATATGTGATCAAATTTCAGAAACAGGAAACAATTTTTTGAATTAGTAAAAAAATAAACATGTGGACAATTTTTTGAATTTGTAAAGAAATTTGGAAACATGAACATTTTTTGAACATGTGAACAAATTTTATGAAAACCGAAAAGTTTGAATTTCCCAAACATTTTTCGGAAATTAAACATTTTTGGAGTTTGTGAACATTTTTATGAAGCATGAACGATTTTTGAATCTTGAGAACAAATTTGGAAGCACGGATTATTTTTTGAAGCACGAACATTTTTTGAACCTTGAGAACAAATTTTGAAACAAAGAACAATTTTGAAAAATCCTGAACAAATTTGGAAGCATGAACAATTTTGTAAAGCACGAACATTTTTTGTTTCTTGAGAACATATTTTAAAATAGAGAACAATTTTGAAAAATTCCAAACAAATTCGGAAGTGCGAACATTTTTGAGAAACCCTATTTTTGAGAAAAAAAACATGAAGGTTGTATGATACAGCGAACACTTTTAGAAATTGAGAACAAAATTTGTAAAAACTCAACAATTCGAAAAATGCAAACAATTTTTGGAAATGGGAACATTTTTGTAAAGTCTCCCAAAACCCGAAAATTTTTCAAATTCGAAAACAAATTTTGGATACTTGAACATTTTTTAAAACTTGGAACATTTTTTGAAACTCCCGAACAAAACTTGAACACATGAACAGTTTTTAAAACTTGCGTACATTTTTTCGGAACTCCCGAACAAAAATTGAAGCATGAACATTTTTTGCAATTTGCGAACAATTTTTTAAATGGAAACATTTATGGAAACTCGCAGCAAAATTTGAAAACATGAACATTTTTTGAATTTGGTGAACAAATTTTGAAATTGGATTATTTTTTGAAACTCCCAAGCATAACTTGAAACATGAACAAAAAGAAAATAAAAAGAAAAGAAAAAGGAATTGAAAGATGAAATAAAGAAACAGAAAAACAAAGAAAGAAAAAGAAAAAAAAGAAAAAATATAAAGAAAAAGCAAACAGAAAAAACCAGTGAAAACCCGGTTCAAGAACCTTCCAGAAGGTTCCCAAAACCGTTCAGGAACCCTCCAGAAGGTTCCCAAAACCGGGACGCTGTAGCGCCAGCCAGCTGTCGACTGGCCAACCTGGGCCATCCCAGTTCTTTAATCCACGTGGGAGCGAAGGAGGCGATCGACGGGAGCGAAGGAGGCGATCGAGGCAACCTGGGCCAGCCCAGTTCCCAGCCGCGTGGGCGCACGAACTGCCAACTGGCGCCCATTAGGAGCTCTCGTGTTAACTTTCTCTGACTATTTAAATGCAGAGTTATTTTCTGGCCCAGGTCCATTTCGATCGCTCTACTTTTTTCTAGCCAATAAATAAAAGGCAGGAACCGTCCGAAACATTTCCACAGTTCTTTAATCCCACCTCGATTGGGGAATATCAAGTTATACGGCTTAAGTATGCGTCTACAAATGGTTCCGCTAAGCCGATGATGACTATCCTAGAGACCGACATTCTGAGCGCAGTGTGCGCAGTGAGGAAAATGTCATCAGGAATTAAATAGTCTGAGGCGACTTTTTTTATGCCACCGCTGTCGTATTTGTTTACCCATGTCAAATTTGCTTTCAATGACCATAGAAAAGATAGCCGTTCGAAGCAAAGTACAATGCCAAAACTGCTTTTGAAGGACGGTTTTTAAAAATTCAGAATTCAACAAAAAAACATATTTTTACATTTCAAAAAATACAGGCATACATGAAGGCATAACTCACATGTGTAAATTTACAGGACGAAATACGTTAAAATGAAGGTTGTGCAAAAAAAGGCAATGGCTTTTCAAGACACGCTACTATTCATCCCAAAAGTCCATGATTTTTTTTTGCATAGATCGCATCTCAATGTGTTTTATTCTGAAATTTTATACGCACACACATCACATCATTGTGTACTGTACAAAAAAAATTAACCAAAAAGTATGAATTTTGAATTTAAGAAAAAACGGCCTCGAAGGAGGCCGAGCTCCAAAACGCCATTCTCAGTTCAAAGCTTGTATTCCCTCCATTCCTAAATATAAGTCTTTTTAGACATTTCAAATGAAATACAACATACGGATGTATGTAGACATATTTCAGAGTGTAGATTCACTCATTTTGCTCCGTATGTAGTCATTTGGTGGAATCTCTAGAAAAACTTATATTTAGGAACAGCGGGAGTACATGCCACCAATGAGCCAAAATATGTCTAGATACATCCATTTCTCTGACAAGTATTACCGGACGGAGGAAGTATTAGCTAAATAACCTCTAAAAGCATGGAGATATTATTAGGTTTAGAATGAAAATAAACTTATGCCAAACGGATGTATCTAGTAATGAAATACATATGGATCCGAAAGATTATTATAATATCGCCATGTTTCTTAGACACCGAATTATTCTGCGTTGTCAGATAAGAAAAATGATGAGAGAAGACGATCAAAACAACTAACCAGCAGCAGACTGTTTAAAGGGCTTCAAAATCTCATTATGTTTCAAGAACTATTTTCATTCAAGTAGAACAGAGAAATTCATTTGAGGGGTAGCCTTAACATCATAATCGCGGTACGTTCTCAAGAATATTTCTCTTCAAGCAAATTGTTCTAGAAAGAAATATACTGCCACCGATCTGAATTAATCACCGCAGCCTCTTGTCTTTAATAGAGGTTGCGTCAATTAATTCGGATAGGAGGGAGTACCTTTACTTTTCTTTTGATCCAAGTCCATGATGAATGATGCACTTGACAATAGTTCCCTTTTTAGTGGGAGGCGACAAAGACATGTCATACTACTTGTCGATGCTTGGGTAAAAGCAGAGATTCTGAAGTTGCTACAGAAAGCAAAAGCCTAAAAACTAAAAGATTATGATGATAGTTGGATAATCAATATTAGGCTATATTTCTTTTAGAGCTGATTGGAAGAATGAGCTGGACCAATGGGAGTTTGTGACATAAGGAGAGTATAAACATTACAGATGCACTATATAAAGTATATTGAGAAAAACATTATTACATCAGACTCCCTCCGTTTCTAAATATAAGTCCTTTCAGATATTTCAATATGGACTACATAGTACATACGGATGTATATAGACATATTTTAGAATGTAGATTCACTCGTTTTGCCTGTTACGTAGTCCATATTGACATCTCTAAAAGGTCTAATATTTAGGAACGGAGGGAGTATAACATAACATAACATAGAGATGTAATAAACATGTCCTGATTTTAAAAACAAATTTACTACGATTAGGGCACTTTGAAGACCGAGCTCCATGGAGCCCTTTATTTTGAAAAATTCAAAATTCATAAATTTTGATTTCAAAATATTCTGAAAAAAACAAACATCTATGCAAGGATGTAATGTGTATGTGTGATAAGTTTCAGGATGAATTGCGAGCTGCACAAAAAAAAACAAAATCATGGACTTTAAAGATGAACAGTACATATGGTAAAAGGCCCCACATTTGTCTTTTTTGTGTAGCTCAAGTTTTAATGTATTTCGACCTGAAAATTTGCACACATGTACATTATGTATCTAGGTGTATCTGTATTTTTTTTCCAGAATTTTTGAAACTGAAAATTTTGAATTTTGAAGTTTTCAAATAAAGGCCTCCATGGAGCTCGGTCTCCGTTTGACATTTTCGATTTACTACTCCCTTTGTACATAAATACTAGACATTTTTTATATTTGTGAACAAAGGAAGAATAAAGTAATACGACAGGATTACGAGAAGATGTAAAAGGAACAAAAGAATATGTACCCCTCAGAAGCTAACACGTACCTTAATAGCATATAGTAGTTCTTCCGTACGATTCATACATGTTCCTCTTTCAGTTGATTCCTTGTCATATTTTGAGCCATCGAGCCTAACAATTAAATCCAAATCTTCCGCTCTTATCATCCTCGAAGTCTATCATAGGAGGAATGGAGAACCATTTAACAGAAAGTGATAGCAAATCTTTTCTATAGCCAAAAATTCCCTATTTGTTGTGCTTAGACTTTGTGTCAAAATATTGTCTTTTTTGCTCATCCAACAGATAAAGTTCCTATACTTGACACAACTTACATACCTTGGTATATAGTGATCCTTTGGTGTAAGAATCTGCATAGAAAATAAATCAGATCCATAAGAAAGATACCAAGGAGTGAGCAATCCATTTTCATATCCTAGTCCATGTTGCAATTCCTTTCCCCAAATTGATTGTAAATCTGCAGGATATAATTCGGCTAGCTACAGTGTGAACCATGTAGTGTTCCACCTCTCCACTAAATCGCAACAGTTCTTGCTTCTGAGATAGGAAAGGAATCATGGTCTAGGGGTACAGCATAACATATGGGACTAAGCACTACCTCCTAGCTCAAACCCCTACAAATTTAACAACTTCTTACCTTAATCCCAAAAAACCTGAGCTCAATAATTCCACGCATACCTACTGGGTTTGGCCAAGCTTCTCGTCAACGAATGCCTACCAGTGGAGAATGTTGTGCTGCTCCAGTGTGAGGTAAGGAATAGATTAGGGGGCAGGTACTGGATTATTACATAAAGTACACTTTTCATATCACCAGAAAGCAACAATCATGATTATAAAATTGAATGTGCAACTGGACCTTTGCCTAGCCCAGAATAGCAGGCCTACAAAAATAGTGCAATTCCGAACATCATGTAGTACATTACAGTTCATAAACAACAGACCCTCTCTCAAAAGCACAACCAGCTAAGGCTACTCCGGTGAAGCAAATGTCTAGGCCATAACATGAAACAGCAAAATAACTAAACTATCACTAAATAGTAGTACCAGCTATCTTCCTGGTTATGCAATCATGTAAGAGCATCTCCACTGGCCCCCCAACAAGCCCCTCAGGGCGCCTTTTTTAGCGTCGGTGGCGAAACATCGGCCAAGTTGCGCCCCCAGATCGTTGTTTATCGCCGATTTGGGCAAAAATAACAACCGGCAAACCCAAGCCGAATCCAGCACACCAGGGGGCGCCTGGGGGTACCGGCTGAAGCGAAAAGGCGCGTGGGCCCACGTGGTCGGCGACATACCGGCCTATTCCCGCCGTTTTCCCCCATTTTCCCTCCATTGCCCAAGCACTTCCCCCCTTCTCCACCGCCGCTCCCGCTATTCTCCTCATCAGATCCGACCGCCATGCCGCCGAAGAAGTATGCGGCCCCTCGCCTAGCCACCGATACCGCCCAGCCAAAGCAAAGGAAGCCGAGGGCGCCGATGGCAAGGCCACAGGGCTTGTCGAACGCCGAGTGGAAGGTAGGCATTGAGTAACCACCGATCACCAGAACAGGCTCATCACCAAGAGGGCCAGGGACGTGGCGGCGGCGGCGGAGCAGGAGAGGTGTCTCGCGTGGGGATGATGAACCTTCCGCATGGCCACTGCCCACAAGCTGCGTGAGGAAGCCAGCAGAGCGTCGCGTCGCCGGCCAACTTCTCGCTGCCGCTATGAGGGTATGCGCCCTCGCCTGGCTACTCCGACGGCAACACGCATGGCGGCTTCAACCCCAGCATCACCTTCCTACATGGCGCAGTGTCACGTGCCTCCGGCCTCAACACCCAGTACAACTACTCGCCGCTGGCGTACTCAGGCTCGCCTGCGCCGCCTCTGTGCCGTGCCGCCCTACCCTTCGCACACGGCTAGGCGCCACAGTTCAGCAATACCGATGCCAACCTGGACGAGATCATCACGAGCGGCTCGGTTGCCGCCGCTTCGTGCCCCGGGTTCCACGCGCAAGACAAAACGATGGACACCGCCGTCGACATGGATGACGTGCTCGACGACGCCAAGGAGGAGGCGAAGGAGGAAGAACAGGTGGAGCCGGAGCCGGCGCTGAAAGAGAGAAAGAAGAAGCAGGCGCCCAACACAAGCCGGGCGAGCCTCGCGTCAAGTGGACGTCCAAGGAAGACGAGTGTCTCGCCGATGCATGGAAGACCGTCAGCATCGACCCGATCACCGGCTTGAATCAGAACGCCGACACTTACTGGAGAAGAATCAAGACGGCGTTCGACGAGCACAAGCTGGTCGACCCCAACTTCGCCAACATCCACATGGATCACAGCAACAAGGCCATGGTGAACCATTGGGCGACCATCTAGGCGGCCTGCAACAAGTGACATGGGATCCTAGAGGAGGTCGCGGCTCGCCCGAAAAGCGGCGCCAAAGTCGAGGGGCAGGTATGGCCAGTCGTCGGCTCAGTTCTTTCGTCGTGTACTTCGCCGACACTTGTTCTTCGGCTGTGCAGATGGTTCGAATGTTCAACATGTTTTGCCAGGACAACAGCGACCAAGAGTTCAAGTTCCTTCACGTGTTCTCCAGGATCGAGTCGTGCGAGAAGTGGAGGGAGTGCTGACTCACTCTCGCAAGGCCAAGGAGACCTACAAGCCGGATGCGCCTGCCCCATCGTTGGCAGAAGGGCGCCCTGATGGCAACAAAAGAGACAAGGCGGCGAGGGGCGCGGCACCCGCTGCTGAACGGCTACAATCATCGATCGAGCAGTGCATCGCCGATGCCAAGAACAGCGCCGCCAAGAGGGAGGAGAAATCCGACGTGAGGTGGTCGGCGTTGATGACGAAGCATGACGTCAAGCTCGACCTTCTCAGGACCAAAGTCGCCGCGAAGAAGAGGAACACCAACCTGGTGCTCTTGATGGCGGCAGACATGTCGACGATGGACGAGCAGGTGAAGGCGTGGTACCTAGCAGAGCGTGGCCTCATCTTGAACCAGATGCCTCGACAGGCGGCAACCGCCGCCTCTACGCCCACAACGACGCCAACGTCGATGCCAAGCCTGAGAAGTGAACATGTGCGGACGCCCTGCGTGAGCACTGAAGCCACACCAACACCAACGTCGAGCCCGAGCACTAAAGATGCGCCCACACTAACCTCAGCCAGTCCCATGGCAGAGGAGCCTGCCGTTTGATGCGTTCCATGTCTATGATTCCTTCCTTTTGATCGCCGAACTTTTGGGTATGTTTGATCACCGACCTGTGCCATGATGATCGCCGAACCTATGATGTTTTTTGGCCACAGAAAAGATAAATTAGAATTTTCGGGCGTTTGGGGGCCAAAACCTGGGGGCGCGACTGGAAACTCGATCGCCCTCAGGGCGGAAAAACCGCCGGCACATATGCCAAAAGACATTCGTCGGGTGCCCTGGGGGGGCAAACGGCTGGAGATGCTCTAGTGGTTAAATCAAAACCTGGAACATGCACTCATGAACACCTACAGGAGGAGATGGGCCTTCAAACCTAAGAAGGAGCAACCAAAGACAAGGTGGCCATTGACAAATTGACGAGGAAGCACAAGGACGTGGCCGCTAGACTTCTCATGATCATTTATCCCCCTTGAGGCTGTATTTCCTTTCCTTGTGGGCTTATTTTTGCTGTTTCCCCCAGCCTGTACCTTACCTTTATTTTCTTTCGTTTCTGTGGACCTCCGTTTTTTGGTTGGATGTTGTGCTTCGGTTGTGGTTTGCTTTATTTATAAAGCGGGGCGAGAAGCCTTTTTCGGTACAAAATTCAATTAGCCGTGGCCCTTTTCAGGAATCATCCACAACACCCTATCCTAACAACTGAGTGTGTAATCCATCCTCACACAATGAGAAAAAAGTATAGTAGAACATAATTAACGAATTCAACAAAAATAGATGTAGCTAGTTAAATCCTAGTTTGATAAATGTCAAAGAGCAGTTTCATATGATTCCATTGTGTTATGTGTGTGCATCAGTTTTCAAACATGATATATATAAAAACAGGAGGGTGACAGAACCTATACTGGAACCTACTACAACGCCCCTTCGGTCAGTTTTGCATCAGGTTGACTATGGGCAGAAAAGACAACACAAAAGTTGAGTGGTAGAAAATAGTGAAACTAATCTGATATGTCTTGTGGTTCCACGGCCTATCGAGGGTGTCGCTGCTAACCTTGGCAACACTGAGGAGGTCATGGTCCACACGAAGTTCTTGGGCCTAAAGCTTCTTGGTTCCTCCCCCAGCTAATCCACCTTCCGAGCTAACCAAGTCAAGTCAATATAATTTTAGTTCCATTGTGAGTATCCAAGACGCTCTGAAACAACTGGATATTCTCCTAAAAGGCAAATAAAAAGCACTCTGAATAGATGCAAACTTTGAGAATTTCTTGCTGATTCAGTCCAGAGGAAGAGACGGCGATGGGGTGGTAGTGGGGGCAGAAAGCGAAGGGATGCAGGGGTGAACAGCAGACGGAAACGGGGGCAGACACAGCGGTGGTGCTCTGAAAGGAGCAGAGGCAGCCCCGACAACAGCGTGCGAACAAGAGCAAGGGCGGCCATGGCAGGAGGTACCACCAAGGAGAAGAGCAATTGCGGCGCGGAGGCGGACATGCAGCGGGTGGCAGCCGGAAACCCTAGTGCGGGCGCTTGGAAGAGGACGGAATGGGAGTTACACGGCAGTGTTGTGCGGTCGTGCGAGGGTGAGAGGCCAACAAAGCCAGACATAGTGGTAATCCAACAAGTCTAGAACAAATGCTCATGTAGCTACTTTGTTTTCACCCGTCTATTTCCATGAAATAGTGAAGAATTGGCTATCAGGAATAAGGCTTAAGTGTACTCTCATTTCAGAGATGTGCTTGCATTTTTGCAATATATTCAGTTTGCAATATAACATCATATTTGAAACGATAAAAAAGAGGTTACACTTTTTCTAGGGAAAGATGTATGTTAACACACTAACTTATTAGTGATCGGATGTTTGAATGTAGCAAAACATGGATTTTCAAGGCTTCAGAGCGAAATGAAAGTGATCAGAAGACAAAACCTTTGCAAGTAGAGCTTTCCCTCGGGAAGTTCAACTGCTTCTTTAATATCTTGAATTGGAACATGTAAACCACCGACATCAGAACAAGACTCCAAACGTGTCATTTCAATTTTCATGACAGAAATCATAGGACCAACTTCACCTTGCAAAATTCCGACTACCAAGAGAACCTGAGAAAAAGACAGGTAAAGCTCAATAAATAAATACTCCAAGGCAAAATTGAAATTCATCACATCAATCAAACAGATACTCCGATGGCCTAAGCTAACCAGTCCTCTCTCTGAGTGTATAAATAAATAAACCACAAAAAGAATATGAGAGCTGAAG
Organism: Triticum dicoccoides; assembly: GCF_002162155.2. Lineage (NCBI taxonomy): Eukaryota > Viridiplantae > Streptophyta > Magnoliopsida > Poales > Poaceae > Triticum > Triticum dicoccoides. Next base: position 33,920,124 of record NC_041380.1, read on the forward strand.
ACTTGCAGATTTCTATTGCAACCATTTCACTCTTTCCAATTGAATAAAAATATCATGGCCACAGATTGTGCCAACTTTTCTTCTCCTGGTAATTGCAACCATGTAGTAAGGACCAAGAAACTTCAGAAAACCTGAAGAAGCAAACAAGTGGTAAATGTTATAATATGAACAACTAAAACGATTTGATAGAGATAGTCTATGAATCTCAGTTCATGTTGAAATACAAATTATTCCATAGCATTTTGTGACAAAATTCAGCCCAGCAGTCAACCTATTTCCCTCGTGAATCCGCCAAATTAGTTCTTGACAATCAATTCTCCGTGTAACTAGTAGGATACTCCTGGATACCCAAATCAATAGACTCCAACCGGTCAATCTTCAGCACCGTCCAAAGAGTCCTGCTCTTGTGATCTGATGGGGTAGCAAAAAGAAGCCTTATGGTGTAGCACAAATACAAATACGCATGATGGTGCAGGGAAAAAGAGTGAGGAGTAAAAGGATGGGGGTGACCTTGATGACGACGGCGGTGAGGAAAGGTGCTAGAGCGGCGGGCTTACTGCTCCGAGGATTTGTCCGGTCCTTCTCCTCGGGCTGCTACCGAAAGAAACGATTTTATCCGCCTCGGAGATGGTCGCTGGGACACCGAGATGACAGGGTTTGGCGGAATCACAGCCGGAGAGGGAGTCCACGGCCCTAGGTGGCTCGCGTCGGCGCCGTCGTAGGATCCGGCATCGGCACCACCGGATCAAGCCGGAATTACTCCTCCCGTCGAAAAAAATCGATCTTTTCCGGCATCGCCACCACCGGATGAAGCCGGAATTACTCCTCCAATTGATCTTTTCCAAGGGAGGGAGTACGGGATGGGGATGGCGGAGTTTGGAGAAGGGCACGGGGACGGGGATGCGGCGAGGAGAGAAGGAATCGCGGGCCGAGGAGGAATCGGAGATGGGGAGGAGGGCGTCAGGAGGTATTTGCGCACGGGGACGGGGATGCGGCGAGGAGAGAAGGAATCGCGGGCGGAGGAGGAATCGGAGATGGGGAGGAGGGCGTCAGGAGAATTTAAATATTTAGGCTTCCTTAGCGAGAATTCCAGAAATTTGTTCCACACAGGAATTGAACTCTGGTTGTCAAGGAGTGAGACTACTACCCCAACCATTGGGCTAAAGCCCAGCTCCCGTTCAGTTTGCTTCAACGCATGTATAATAGTTTTAAGCTATTTCGTATTTGTGTTCTTCTCTTCGTTTAGCCACACAACAGTTTCTTTCTTTTTCGTTTTCTTTTGAGAATCACATAACAGCTTTCTGAGACATGCATAGCTTAGCTGTACTGATGTTCTATTGCTAGCCTAGACATGTATGAAGTTATAGTCCTTGGCTCTGGTTGGTCGACATTGCGGGCTTAATTTACTTTTGGATGAATTTTTTGATCAAGCTCTTATTGTGTGGTGGTTGTTTTGAACTTCCGGTCCTTTCGAGGGAAGAAACTTTTGCTTTTGGTTTTGGTTCTTCAAGCAACACACACAAACAACACTGGTAATTGGGTATACCAAACAAAACCTATGATATGTAGGACAGTAAAACTGAGTCTAACTTCAGCCCTCTCACGCACTGAGTGTTTCTGGCCATCCATTTTCCGTGATATGGGCGTTCCTTACCATCAGATATGCTAGGTTTTTTTACTTCCACCACACATTTGATTTCCTGGCCCAACTATCCTAAAGGTCGGCTGCTCCAGGGGCAAAATCTGAGTCCTCTGGTTGCCTGGGCCTTTTTCCCCGACCCAACTAGCAAACCACTCATATCCCACCCCACGAGCGTTACTGAAGAAAGGCCTACCAAACGATCACAGTCGAGTTAGAAAAGAAATGCCTCATGAACCCTAACAGAGGAGACGCCCGAAGATGGCAATCCATATTCTCGTCAACCGCCACCGCTACGCTCGTCCGATCAACCTCCGCACATCACCCCGTCGTGAAAAAAGATCTCCACAGTCGGTGGAGTTCCCTTTCCCATCCCCATGACAGCAGACGAACATGGAGCGACCGACAAATCTATCCACCTAGGCAAGGAGGTGTGACTTACAGTTAGGGCGCATCATCCCCGGAAAAGGACACAAGTACTTGTCTACATCCATTCAACTTCTCGATGAGTAGCCTAATCGATTGATCTGCACATGCTTAATCGAAGGTACAAACTGTTGTACGCATTGCTTTATTTTCCCCATTTTGGTTCCTTCTTTTCTTTTGGTTATTTGGTTTCATTTGTTCTAGAATCTGGCTCATGGCATCAGTGTGGAAGCTCGATTTAGTCGATCCGTTGATTTATGGTGGCACAAAGGTATGCGTCTTGTGAGGTTCTATCGCCAATTCAATGATGATTGATTGAGAGTTTAACCAGCCATTACTCATAGTATAATGCACCGGATGCCGGTTATTGCAGGTTTGTTACAATTGGGGATTCATAATTTTCATTCCATTGGGCTTGCAGGTACGTGGGATGGAAGCACATCTGAGAGCAGCGATACGAGTCATTGGGATTGAAAGCAATGCATGGGAAGACATTAACGTGACGCAATGGCCAGTACGGAATATTAATATGCCAAAATCCGATGAGACATCAGTCAACAATATTAGCTTTTGTTTTTGTTTTAGATTGTTAATATCTGAAATGCTGATCTAACAACATAAAATGTTGCAGTTCTTGTTATGCACTGTACATGCTGAAGAACATCGAATTATTTACGGGAGTAAAACTGAGGTTGCAATATGACGAAGTACGTAGAGTAACACCTAAAATTCTGTCATTTTTTGGAACATATGGAACGATACTAACATATCCTCGCATGCAGGCCTACATCGACAAATTCAGAAGGGAGCTACCTATTGTGCTTGTCGATTCACCCTACAACAGAATGAAATACAGGAGTAGGTTCAAGCAGTACCATGCTAGGCAATCGGATGCAGCTGCGGTTGAAGACGACGAGGATGCAAGCAGTTAGTCCAACATTGTGGTTCATTCTTACATGTGGAGTGTACACTTGGCCATAAAGCGACAGAGTAGGGTGTGGTTGGGTTTTAGTCCCGAAGAAGGTTTCCTAGCCGTGTTCTTAGTCCATTGCACATGAGTCAAGTTGTAAAACATTAATAATATTGGTTACTATATTTTGCTTGAAATAAATTTGGTCTCCACGGGATCTCGTAGAAATCTATATTTGATTTTTACTACCATGTGATAGTAATGGTGCCTGGGGCAACCCTAGAAGAATAATGGATTATGATATGTCTATTTTCATACGAGAGAAAAAGGTACGAGCATTACAATAGCCTCACACCAGAAGTCAAAAATACTGCCTGATTCAACACGCAATCCCAGCTATGTCTCGTAGGCAGGCCGCAAAGCCAAAAAATAGAGCATAGGATAACAATAGTAAAAGCATGTACCATAGGGGGCCTCTACAGGTGCTGCAACGCTGAATTGAAGCGATCACCTTCAGGAGCATAGTGGTGTGGCCATGGTACATCCATCCTGCCTCATGGAATCACATAGCATGTTCTGTCAGAGCCCTGCAAAACAGAGGAAAAATTACTACTTGTACTAACCTTGTCAAGTGTGTGCATGTAACAAATGTTGGACATAAGTAAACACGGAAGAATGAAATGCAACATATGGAAGAATCGAATGGTCATTCCTTTCTCTCTGCTTTTTGCGAGGACCATTACTCTCCCTTTAACAAGGCTAAAACATCATAATAAAACTTAATAGCAATCTTGAAAAGGTGGATATCCCATGTGAATCTAATCTTTCATATAAAGCACATGCCAAGTCTGTTGATCCCAGTCCAGCAATTGCACAAGAAGAAGCGAGCATCATAAATATTGAGCAACATAAGCTATGAATTGTTTATAGTACATTCCAAAATTAATAGCTTATCATCTTTATTGATCTCCAAATCTCACCTATCAGCCAAATTGAAAGAATACTGTTGAATGCAACGATTGAACGTTCGTAGATCATGCAGTTGGGGTTGGACGAATGGGGCTGGCCGTCGAGGCCGGCGGCCAGCTTCATCTAGTCCCGCGGAACATGATCTATACCCAACCACCTTGCCATCAGACGAGACGCATGGCTAGATCAAAGCTGCACCCATGGCTGAGAAATGATATGTAGAGGACGCAAACAACCAATTGAGGTGTGGGAAAGAGGTTGCCTATAACCTTGTGGCTATAGGCACCTGCATAGAGGACTGGGAGGTGGTATGACGCCGACTCTTCGCCGGCGGCCGCCGCGGGGAGGGCAGTGGGCCTCCTCTCGTGTTTGTTGAAAAGGTGGTGCGAGATCGCGAGGGAATTGGGGTGGTGGAAGGGAGGGGCCGCGACGCGCGGCTAGATCCTGCCGGCAACGAGGGAGGGAGGGAGGGGCCGCGATGAGCGGCTAGATCCTGCCGGCGAGGATTAAAACCGTAGTGGTGGCGAGGAATAAGCCCTAGCGAACGGGATAAATATCGAACCGAAAATAGCCCTGAAATTCGTACCGAGAATACCCTCGAAATATTTGGGAGGGAAAATTAGATCAGTTCGAAATATTTTTTCTCCTGAAAATGCCCCTCGGGGTCTGATATAATACACGTGACATCAGCGTATTGCATCGGATCTGGACCGTCGAATTTGCTCCATCGGACGGTCCATATCGTCCGGATGCACTGTAAAATGACCCTTATTATTTTTGTATAACAGTCTTGATAGAAAATCCTTTCCAACAGAACGGTTGAGTGCAAGCCTGAAAAATGATAAAATCATGGATGGTACTTCCAGTAACATAAATCAAAATATTGTTGCAGAATCTTTTCAGTCTGCACTTCCATCCATGGTTAATTCCATCAAATATATGTCAACTTAACTAAATGCAAACATGAAATGCGAGATTATAGAGATTCATGCACAATAATATAAAATATGTAAGATGGTAACGGAAGAGGTACTCTAGCAAAAGCAGAGGTACAATGATTCTAGTTTCACACCGAAATAGCAATGAATACATGACTATCAGGACGTGAGTAGTACAAAAAAATGAGCATATGAGAAGCAGAGATAATGCCACTTGTGCTGATGTGCATATAAACCTATCGAATTCAGACTAGGTAATAATTGGGAGGTACCTTAGCGTTAAGAAAGTACTTGTAAAAATTGTAGATTTGCAGGAAGAACATAGTAGTGACCATTGTTGAAGAAGAAAGAGATCTAATTATTCATACTAAGTATATTATTTTTAAGACACCAATTTGCATTACTACCTATAAAATAGGAATCCCAGGTTTGTTCAGATGAATGAATGTCCCACCACATATATACTTTAAAAGAACCGAAATCTCCTTAAAAGTTGACTAACATAGAAGACATGCACAAGAAAATAACTCATTGCACAAGAACAGAGAAGTATTGGAATGGCGATGAGCTCAAATATAAATCTAGAAATTTTACTGTGTGAAGATTTATATTTTTCTTATCTATTTTCAATGGAATGTAACATGCACAATTTAACACATAGTGGCAACTACAAAATTAGTGATCTGAATTAACTTAGAACTGAAGACACATGCTGCACTTTTAATCAGTTCATGCCTTTAAATGCCCTAGTGAAGAGTGAAAGATCTGATGCACAATATTACTATCTTTTAGAAAATAGCAGTACAGACTATGGGTATAGATATACATAGCCATGATGCATGCATGTCACGATCCCAGTTTCATCCATATACTTATGTACACGTATTGAAAAGGCATGAGTACCTGTTGTGAGTATCAAACCGTGAACGACATGAACAGAGATGGATGATGGGCCGTTGTTGCTACGTTTCTCCAGCAATAAAGCATCAATCTTAGCAGCAGACACGGAGGTAGTAGTACCTACTGTGTGCCTCCTGTAGCCAGATGTGCTTGCCGCCATCTTGTACATCTAGCTCCTGCAGCATATACGTTGCCATCTCACTATCTGCTGGGATAAGATGGAGAAGATCGCTTAGATCTCTAAGACCGTCCACCCAGAGCCCGTAGTCTGGCACCTCCTTGCCTGGCTATAGCCTTGTAAGGTCCGAACTTGTTGGTTTGTCGCCGACGGCGTGCGAGTACACCATGGTGTGCAACTCGCCGTGATGCAGCATCGCCAGTCGGTGGCAGAGACACTTGGCACAGGGTGCGCAACAACTCATGCTACCCTCCTCCAGCGTGTGGTTGTCGTCCCGTGGGTCCCAGAATAGTCACTCCATCAGCATGTCAAGTCACACCGGTCCACATAATGGGGACATATCGTCGTCCATGGTACCACAGCACCACGATGACACAATTTGGTAGATTGTTTCCGAACACTATGTTGCTTCCGCATAGTTCCTCTGGCGAGAAGGCTGGTTGGGTAGACCTGAACACATAGGTACATAACCTACCTGATCAAATGTCCACTTGATTGATATTTGCAGATTAATTTTACTAATAATTCCATTAGATCATGGAGAAAAAAGAGGAGGACCTAGAACCAATCTGATAGAAATAGAAAGGAGGACAACATCACGACATGGAGAGAAAGAAGAGAGAGAATGACAGATTGATTATGATACTACCTCAAAATCCCTCCTTGTGGTACACCCTCTGCATGCTGACTCATCTCCAGCAATCTGGAGATAATCACTCCATGCTTTTCACCATCCATGACTCTCTCTCTCTCCGAATAGGCTTGGGAATGACGTATGCCTTGGTTCCGTGGCCGAGGCACTGCTGATAGTCTCGCACCTGACCCCAGCGGAGTGCCAACTTCTCCCACGCCGTCCCTGTTATCTTTGTCATCCTGGTCAGCCTGCATCGATAGGAGAGCCCATGTCATGCATCAAAACATCTTCATCATGCGCACTTCTGGCCGGCGGCGCATGTGCGGTTGAACGGCAACCGGAGGCGGCGCATGCGGTGGTTTTTCATGGGGACGTTGCGGAGAGAGTTGTGCTTTTTAGATACCGAGGGAATTTTTTGTGGGGATATAATTGGGAGAAAATTACGGGATTCTTTTTGTGGATAGCCACGTGATGTCCCATGTTTGAAGAGGTCCGATTTCCCAGCGTTTTTTCTCTTTCCTTTTGGTTTTCTATATAGAGGTTATAGATCGTATACATGCAAAGTTAAAAAAAATAGATGTTAACCGTAAGTTTAAGAAGAGGGTCCAATTTTCCAGCATCTTTTTTCTTTCCTTTTGGTTTTCTATAGAGATTACGATTGTATACATGCAGGTCTCTCACCACGGTTAATTATTTGATCTTAACCGTAGGTTTAAGATCCAAAGGTTAATTTTATGTGAGAATTAACGTGGAGGCTCGATTAGTGCTTCCAATTAGTAAATATAAGATATAAGATAAGATGGAGTGTTCGAGTCTACCACCAGTTGTTGCAAAATGGATTTTACTCTCACTGAGATGGCCTGGCCAAGTTTCTGTGATGAAGTCGCTTCATTTCAGAATCATCGAAATGAACCGATCGGAATTTTTTAAATGTGGTCTTTCCCTAGCCATTGCACTTCAGTTGCACCGAGTCGTTCTGTTCGATCTCACGGAAAAGCCTAACGGTCAACTCTTTATGAAGGAAGGAACCAGCGAAACCACTCCTGTGAGTATTCGTCCCGTCCCACTCTTTATGGGGTTTTTCAAGTCTTTAGAGTATGAATGTAGTAATGAAGCCGAGACCCTAGTTTGTTCAGCTAGTGTGGACTTCAGATTTGGAGTAGCACTTATCTATCGAAATCTTTCATCATTTACTTAAACGGTTGATTGATCATACATTGAGTACCATTTAACTGGAATTAACCGATGCAAGTCCAAGAAGGACTGGTCAGTGCTGCCAGCTGATATGTCTCTGTCGTATCTATAATTTTTTATTGTTCCATGCCAATATTCTACAACTTTTACTTACTTTTGGCAACTTTTTATACTATTTTTGGAACTAACATATTGATCCAGTGCGCAGTGCCAATTTTTGTTTGTTGCATGTTTTTTGTTTCGCAGAAAATCCATATCAAACAGAGTCCAAACGAGATAAAAACTTACGGAGATTTTTTTGGAATATATGTGATTTTTTGGAATAAGAATCAACGCGAGACGATGCCCGAGGGGGCCACAAGGTAGGGGGGCGCCCCAAGGGGTGGCGTGCCCTAGACCCTTGTGGCCACCGCGTAAGGCGGTTGGTGCCCTTCTTTCGCCGCAAGAAATCCAATATCCGTATACAAATCGTGTTAATATTTCAGCCCAATCGGAGTTACGGATCTCCGGGAATTTAAGAAATGGTGAAAGGCCGGAATCTGAGAGCACAGAAACAGAAGGAGATAGAGAGACAGATCCAATCTCGGAGGGGCTCCCGCCCCTCTGCCGCCATGGAGGCCATGAACCAGAGGGGCAACCCTTCTCCCATCTAGGGGGGAGGTCAAGGAAAAAGAAGGATGGGAGCTCTCTCCCCCTCTCTCCTGGTGGCGCTGTAATGCCGTCGGGGCCATCATCGTGTGACGGCAATCTACACCAACACCTCTATCATCTTCACCAACATCTTCATCACCTTCCCCCATCTATCTACAGCGGTCCACTCTCCCGCAACACGATGTACCCTCTACTTGAACATGGTGCTTTATGCTTCATATTATTATCCAATGTAGAAAAAGGGCCTGTTGTCCCGGTTCGTAAGGGCCTTTTGTCCCGGTTCCTGGACCGGGACTAAAGGGTCGGTACTAATGCCCTGCCCTTTTAGTCCCGGTTCAATCCAGAACCGGGACTGATGGGCCTCCATGTGGCCTGTGCGCGGAGCCCAGGCAGGAGACCCTTTGGTCCCGGTTGGTGGCACCAACCGGGACCAATAGGCATCCACGTGTCAGCATTTCTGTGGCTGGGGTTTTTGTTTTTTTGAAGGGGGAGGGTTTGGGGGTTTTGGGGGGTTAATTTAGGTGTTTCATATATTGTGTTAGCTAGCTATAATTAATAGAGAGAAGTGTCCTCTCTTATGTCCGTGCTTGGTCGACACTACGTACTATACATACGTATAGAGAGGACTAGACATGCTAGCTAGCTAGTAAGCAAACGAAGGAAACAGAAGATCGTCATGAACATATATGCATACAGAGAGAAGTGATATCGACCACCTCTCCTTCTCCGAGAGATTGGTCGAACAACAAGTTCTCGTATATCTATCCGACACTACCAGCTACATATATACAATAATTATCTCTTACAAATATAATCATACGGACTCATGGTCCACATAGTATTCTCCGTATTCAGCGATCATGTGGTCAAGAAAGAATGCCGCCAATTCCTCTTGAATTGCTCGCATGCAAGCTGGTGCTAGGAGTTCATCCCGCTTCAGAAACATCTAATTTGAAGAAGGGGGTCAATACATATATATATGAATGAATGAAACTCAACACAAATGATGGTAATAAAATAAAATTGTGAATGTTGTTATTTACGTACTTCATATTGTTCATCAGTGTAGCCCCGCTCACAGGTCGTGTGGCGGATGGACTCGCAAACGTAGTATCCACAGAAATCATTCCCTTTTTCCTACCACAACCACTTTACAAGAAATAGAGGTCAATCAAACTGATAAGTAAGAATGCCAAATCAATAGGAGATGCGTGTAACATGCTACTATAGTACTTACTTTAGGGTGTCTAAATTGCAGCTTCTTCGGGGGTCCTGGAACTTTTTTGGAGAATTTTTTCCAAACCCTGCCAGACAAAGAAAACAATTATTTGATATATCAGGAAATGAACAAAGTTGCTGATATGGTGGATAATGATCGATTTAACTTACTTCTCGAGCATTTGAGTCATGTCCGCATAGTCCTGGGGATCTTTTCATTTTGAGTCTAAGACAGTTACTAGTCCCTGCTCAAGCTTAATCTCTAGGAGAATATAGTGGTAACTCCACACACATGCATAACTCATCAATTACATTACTATAACCTTGACTAATATATATATATATATATATATATATATATATATATATATATATATATATATAAGGGAAACTGAATACGCACAAGACAGTAACACTCACTTGAAGTTGTAAGGAAAGAGTATTATATGTTTGTTTTCATTTATTACCGACGATCGTAGCAAGTTGGCCTCGGTATCCGTGGCATGAAATTTAACTATGAGATATGTGTTAATGAACCCAATATCACCGACTTGTCTTTTCTTCAATTCGGCGATCTTCAATCTGCATAATATAGTGAGGATGATTATAAATACATGCAATGAAAGAGCTGAGCTATATAGAGAGACTTAATGATAGAAGTAGTACTACTTACAGACAGTAGCAGCTGACCGTTGTTTTATCGAGGGCCAATTGATTGAAAAACTGAAAGAACTCCTCAAATGGAACAGGCAACAGTTCAATTCCAACGAGGTCATGCTCCTTTTTAACTTTCACATACAAAGTACTCCCCCCCAGAGTCTCTGCAGATTTTCAAGTACCAATCATGCAATCTTCGCATCATCTTTGATAGAGATCTTTCATCTTTGATGAGAGGCTTCCCGTACTCGTATCTTTGTATCTGCACCTCCATGGGTTCATAATGTACATCGTCGGGCAGGTAATCGGCAAGATTGCTATAACCGGGCACCATCCTAGGATCATTAGCGACGTTGTCGCTAGGCACCTTGAGCGGGGGGCACGATTGCTTCGCTTGTTCGCCGAGCTGGGCAATTTGTTTCCCAGCTCGTCGTTCTTTCAGCCTTTGATCACTGACAGTACTTCCCGACCGGTCCGCTTCGGCAAATTCCTTTCCAATAATGCACTCATAGTTTCCTTTCAGCGGAGACTTGGCTGGTTTTGTCAGGGCAGCCAGAGTGCGCTTCGCTTTCACCGGATCTACCTTCTCCTCCGGAGGTGGATGTCTCTTTGCTTTCAACCCTTGAAACCAGTCATCCACTTCGGTTCGCGTGATCTTGGCGTTCTCCTCCGGGGTCCTCTCGTATGGTAACTTCTCTGGAATCTTCAGAGAAGGACCAAATCTGTATGTCCTCCCGCCTCTGGCTGTACTGCAAGACGCCGGCCGAGCAGACAGAGTGGTTGTCTTCTTTACTTGCTTACGAGGTGGAGGAGAAGGACTACGACGCGATGGAGCAGCCGGAGTGGCGGCAGGTCTCTTCCGCCCTTGCTGACGAGGCAGAGAAGGAGGAGGCTGGCTGATCGGGCGCATCGGCGCAGTCGGAGAAGGAGGCGGAGTGCCGCCACGCGCTGGAGAAGGAGCCGGTCGAGTGCCCTGATCGTCACTCACCGGAGGAGGAGGCGGTGGAGGAGGCGGAGTGCCCTGACTCGCCGGAGGAGGAGGCGGTGGAGGAGGCGGAGTGCCCTGACTTGCCGGAGGAGGAGGAGGAGGAGGCGGAGCTGTCCAGTTTGGAAGGTTGATGAGCTCCTTCTGCCATAGGCATGGAGTCTTCAGAGTAGACCCCAGCCTAGTCTCCCCTTCACCGGTAGGGTGGTCAAGCTGGAGGTCCTCAAATCCCTCCGTTATTTCATCCACCATCACCCTAGCATATCCTTCTGTAATCGGCCGGCAGTGAAAAGTTGCACCGGGTTCAGTAGGATAAACAGAGCCAAAAGCTGCCTTGACCTTAAAATTCATCCATTGCGTCATAAGGTGGCAATTTTGAGACTCCGTGATAGCATCCACGGGATAGCTGGCAGGAGCCGTCAAGGCATGCTCTGGCTGAAGCAGCTCGGTGGAAGCCACGCTGCTTCTCCACTGAGATGGCGGGGTAGCTTCGGGGGAAGCTTCGGCAGTACGTTTGCTGCGATTTGCTTCTCGTTCCTCTATCGCTTGTACCCTTGCTTGCAGCGCCTGCATTTGGGTCTGCTGCACTTTTTTCCTCCTCTCATGGGATTTGTAATCGCCTGCGTCCGGAAACCCAACCTTCCACGGAATGGAGCCTGGCATGCCTCGTGTCCATCCAGGGTGCTCAGGATTCCCGAGGGCCATTGTGAGCTCGTCGTTCTCTGTCTGGAAAGAACGTCCCTTGCTGTGCTGCTTCGATATACTGCTGAAGCTTCCTGACTGGTATGTCCATTTGATCGTTCGTCCAAATTCACTTCCCTGTTACAGGGTCCAAGGTTCCGCCAGCCCCGAAGAACCAAGTCCGGCAACGGCCTGGCCAGTTAATTGTCTCTGGTTCGATCCCTTTATCAACTACATCATTCTCAGTCTTGGTCCACTTAGGCCGGGCTACGAGGTAGCCACCTGACCCCATGCGATGGTGATGCTTCTTCTTCGCAGCATTTTGCTTGTTTGTCGCCGACATCTTCTTACTCTTTTCCGATGTCTCGTGGGCCACAAATGCGGGCCAGTGATCTCTGATCTTCTCATATCTGCCCTTGAATTCTGGTGTCTTATTATTTTTGATAAACTTATTCAGCTCTTTCTTCCACCTCCTGAATAGTTCTGCCATCCTCTTAAGAGCAAAAGACTTGATTAATTGCTCTTTAACTGGCTTCTCTAGATTATCCTCTGGCGGTAGGGTGAAATTTGACTGCAGCTCAGTCCAAAGATCATTTTTTGTATATCATTGACATAAGACACCTCAGGGTCTTTTGTAGCCGGCTTAAACCATTGCTGGATGCTGATCGGGATCTTATCCCTAACCAAAACCCCGCACTGAGCAACAAATGCGCTCTTTGTCCGGAGGGGTTCAATCGGTTGGTCGTCGGGCGCGATTGCTATGATCTCAAACTTTTCATCCGAGCTCAACTTTTTCTTCGGGCCTCGTCTCTTTACCGAAGTTGTGCTCGATCCGGAGGGCTAGAAAAAAGAACAAAGACTTAATTAATATGTGTACATACCAAAACAATGAATGCATCAATTAGCTAGTCAGCAGAAGCTTAACTAATATATATACCTGGCCGGACTCGGTTCGGTCACCGGAGACGTCATCACGGTCTCCTTCTTGCACCGGCATTGGGTCACCGGAGCCGTCCTCACGGTCTCCTTCTTGCACCGGCATTAGGTCACCGGAGCCATCATAATCATAGCCAGCTGCTTCCAAACCATCGGTGTCGTTGAGAAACAACGAGCAGACGGCATCACTTCCTCATGTGATTATGTCCCCCAACAACTCTACTTGTACTTCGTCTCGGGCGGTGTCCATAGTTTCTACAAATATTGACAACATGGAAATTATTATTCAAACATGACAGATGGATATATTAGTGGCAAACGTAGAACTAATATTAATTAGTGGCCTCGACGCTGCTTCTCTAGGGTTTGGGGTGGCCTCGACGCTGCTTCTCTAGGGTTTGGGGTGGCCTCGACAACGCTTCAAGGATAAAAAAAGAAGAGGAAGAAGAAAAAAAAAGAGGAGAAGAAAGAATAGAGGAGTAAGAACTCCTCTATTCTTTCTTCTCCTCTTTTTTT
>NC_041380.1:33934179-33935730 GCF_002162155.2 Triticum dicoccoides
TTTCCGATAAAATAAAGAGGACGAGAAGAAAAAAAAGAGAAGAAGAGAAGAAGAAGAAAAAAAAGAGGAGAAGAATTTCTTCTCCTCTTTTAATTATTCTCCTCTTTTTTTTCTTCTTCTTCTCTTCTTCTCTTTTTTTTCTTCTCTTCCTCTTTATTTTATCGGAAAGGAGGGTCGTCGAGGGTCAGGGTCAGTGAACGGTAGAGGAAACCCTAAATAGCAAGTATCATGGGTGTGAGATACATGTGGCCGTTGGTGTCGGACACTACATCCACGTCACACAAGTGAAGTGGGCGTCGAAGCCCGCGCCACTTGTGGGACGTGGATGTACTGTCTGACACCGATGGTACATGTATCTCACACTGACAATACTTTCTATTTAGGGACCAACCGGGACCAAAGGTCTCTTTTCGGCAGCCCAAAGGGCCAATTTTTGGCAGCCCACGTCGCTTGTGGGACGTGGATGTAGTATTCGACACCGATGGCCACATGTACCTCGCACCATCGTTACTTGCTATTTAGGGTTTCCTCTACCGCTGGGCTATCATCAACACCCTCATTTTGATAAAAAAAGAAGAGGAAGAAGAAGAAAAAAAGAGAGGAGAAGAAAGAATAGAGGAGAAGTTCTTCTCATATATTCTTTCTTCTCCTCTTTTTATTCTTTTATTCCTCTTCTTTTTTTATCCTCGACGTCGATGGGAACCCTAAATAGCAATAAGTATGAACGGTGCGAGGTATATGTGGTCGTCGGCGTTGAACACTACATCTACGTCCCACAAGCGACGTGGGCGTCACTTGTGGATGCCCACGTCGCTTGTGGGACGTGGATGTAGTGTTCTACACCGATGGCCACATGTACCTCGCACCGTCGATACTTGCTATTTAGGGTTTCCTCTACCGCTCGGTGATCATCAACACCCTCATTCCTGATAAAAAAAGAAGAGGGAGAAGAATAAAAAAAGAGGAGAAGAAGAAAGAATAGAGGAGAAGAAGTTTTCTTCTCCTCTATTCCTTCTTCTTCTTCTCCTCTTTTTTCTCCTCTTCTTCCCGACCCTCGCCCCCTCGAACACTTGGCGACCCTTGACCCTCTACCCTAGCTAGTTCCCGACCCTCGCCCCCTCGATCCCTCGAACACTCGGCACCCCTCGACACTCTACCCTAGTTAGTTCCCGACCCTCGCCCCCACGAACCCTCGAACACTCGGTGACCCTGGAACCCTCGGCGACCCCCTCCCCCCATCATGTGGAAGTTATTGGGGAGGGGGTATATCGACGCCCCTCATGTCGAAGTTATCTGGTAGGGGGTATATCGACAACGACATACCCGATACATACATACATACATACATAGCCACATGCATCCATACATATATGAACAAAATTAATATCTACTAATTAACAACCTAAATAAAAAAACCTAATACACATCTGCATGCACACACATATACACTGCACACACATACACATACATACACATATACACTACACACATGCATACATATCTCAAAAAACTAACAGAGGCGGGCGGCGGAGGCGGGGTGCGGCGGCAAAC
>NC_041380.1:33937379-33987715 GCF_002162155.2 Triticum dicoccoides
TTTCCTGTTTTTTTGATTTGTTTTTTTGATTATTTATTTTCTTTTGTTTTTTGCTTTAATTTTTAATTCTGTTTGCTTTTAGGTTAGCAAAGTTATAAACTTTTTGTTAGTGCCATTAGTTTTAGAAAAATTATAAACTTTCTGTTAGTGCCATTAGTTTTCAAATTTGAATAGTTAAATTTTGAATTCTTTGAAAATTGTTTGAATCACAAGTTTGTGATTAACTTACTAAAAAAATGAGAATATATGCACTTATAGAGAAAATTCAACCTAAATTCCTAGTAAATTTCTATGAATTTCCGAGAAATTCACTATGAATTTAGGTTAAACTTTTTTCTATTAGGGCATCTATTCTCACTTTGAGAGGAGCTCAACAAGGCAGAGAGGGAAGGGCTTATAAACCGGTGTGAGCCCCCTTCGGTTGGCAAGGTGGGACTAAACTCTGCCCCAACGAGGACCAACCCTTTAGTCCCGGTTTGTGGCACAAACCGGGACTAATGGTCATGGGCCAGGGGCGAGGAGCAAATTATAAACTTTCTGTTAGTGCCATTAGTTTTAGAAAGTTGAAAGTTGAAAGTTGGCATGGGCCAGGGACTAATGGTCATGGTATTACGAGGGACGAACCATAAGACATGAAAGCATTTCAGATGAACTCTGAAAAAGTTGAAAGTTGGCATGGTATCATAATTTCACCCACATAGCATGTGCATGTACAAAACGGACAATGGTAGCATGTTCGTGTGTTACAAAGTTGGCATGGTATCATCATAATAGTTGCGGGAGAAAGTCTTCACTTTTTCTTTGCTTGTGTCATTTGCTTATTGCGCTGTAACCATGGATAATCTTCATTGTTTATTAGGATGCTTGGGTCAGCCTTGACATTGAAGGGAGGAATTTCATGAAACTTTTCATAATCTTCAGACATGTCTGTCTTGCCGTCCACTCCCAGGATGTCCCTTTTTCCTGAAAGAACTATGTGGCGCTTTGGCTCATCGTATGATGTATTCGCTTCCTTATCTTTTCTTTTTCTCGGTTTGGTAGACATGTCCTTCACATAGATAACCTGTGCCACATCATTGGCTAGGACGAACGGTTCGTCAGTGTACCCAAGATTTTTCAGATCCACTGTTGTCATTCCGTACTGTGGGTCTACCTGTACCCCGCCGCCTAACAGATTGACCCATTTGCACTTAAACAAAGGGACCTTAAAATCAGGTCCATAGTCAAGTTCCCATATGTCCACTATGTAACCATAATATGTGTCCTTTCCGCTCTCGGTTGCTGCATCAAAGCGGACACCGCTGTTTTGGTTGGTGCTCTTTTGATCTTGGGCGATCGTGTAAAATTTATTCCCATTTATCTCTTATCCTTTGTAAGTCAATACAGTCAAAGATGGTCCCCTGGACAACAAGTACAACTCATCACAAACAGTGTTGTCACCTCTGAGACATGTTTCCAACCAACTGCTAAAAGTCTTGATGTGTTCACATGTAATCCAGTCATCGCACTGCTCCGGGTGTTTGGAGCGCAGACTTTTCTTGTGTTCATCGACATACGGGGTCACCAAGGTAGAGTTCCGTAGAACTGTGTAGTGTGCTTGAGACCAAGAATATCCGTCCCTGCATATTATTGAGTCTCTTCCAAGAGTGCCTTTTCCAGTCAGTCTCCCCTCATACCGCGATTTAGGGAGACCTATCTTCTTAAGGCCAGGAATGAAGTCAACACAAAACCCGATAACATCCTCTGTTTGATGGCCCATGGAGATGCTTCCTTCTGGCCTAGCGCGGTTACAGACATATTTCTTTAGGACTCCCATGAACCTCTCAAAGGGGAACATATTGTGTAGAAATACGGGCCCCAGGATGACAATCTCGTCGACTAGATGAACTAGGACGTGCGTTATGATATTGAAGAAGGATGGTGGGAACACCAGCTCGAAACTAACAAGACATTGCGCCACATCACTCCTTAGCCTTGGTATGATTTCTGGATCGATCACCTTCTGAGAGATTGCATTGAGGAATGCACATAGCTTCACAATGGCTAATCAAACGTTTTCCGGTAGAAGCCCCCTCAATGCAACTGGAAGCAGTTGCGTCATAATCATGTGGCAGTCATGAGACTTTAGGTTCTGAAACTTTTTCTCTGGCATATTTATTATTCCCTTTATATTCGACGAGAAGCCAGTCGTGACCTTCATACTGAGCAGGCATTCAAAGAAGATTTCTTTCTCTTCTTTCGTAAGAGCATAGCTGGCAGGACCTTTATACTGCTTCGGAGGCTTGCCGTCTTTTTCGTGCAAACATTGCAGGTCCTCCCGTGCCTCAGGTGTATCTTTTGTCTTCCCATACACGCCCAAGAAGCCTAGCAGGTTCACGCAAAGGTTCTTCGTCACGTGCATCACGTCGATTGAGGAGCGGACCTCTAGGTCTTTCCAGTAGGGTAGGCCCCAAAATATAGATTTCTTCTTCCACATGGGTGCGTGTCCCTCAGTGTCATTCGGAACAGCTAGTCCACCGGGACCCTTTCCAAAGATTACATAGTGTAAATCATTGACCATAGCAAGTACGTGATCACCGGTACGCATGGCGGGCTTCTTCCGGTGATCTTCCTCGCCTTTGAAATGCTAGCCTTTCTTTCAGCATTGATGGTTGGTCGGAAGAAATCGACGATGGCCCAGGTACACATTCTTCCTGCATTTGTCCAGGTATATACTTTCAGTGTCATCTAAACAGTGCGTGCATGCATGGTATCCTTTGTTTGTCTGTCCTGAAAGGTTACCGACAGCGGGCCAATAGTTGATGGTCACGAACAGCAACGCCTTAAGGTTAAATTCCTCCTGTCTGTGCTCATCCCACGTACGTACACCGTTTCCATTCCACAGCTGTAAAAGTTCTTCAACTAATGGCCTTAGGTACACATCAATTTCGTTGCCGGGTTGCTTAGGGCCTTGGATGAGAACTGACATCATAATGAACTTTCGCTTCATGCACATCCAAGGAGGAAGGTTATACATACATAGAGTCATGGGCCAGGTGCTATGATTGCTGCTCTGCTCCCCGAAAGGATTAATGCCATCCGTGCTTAAAGCAAACCATACATTCCTTGGGTCCTTTGCAAACTCATCCCAGTACTTTCTCTCGATTTTTCTCCACTGCGACCCGTCAGCGGGTGCTCTCAACTTCCCATCTTTCTTTCGGTTCTCACTGTGCCATCGCATCAACTTGGCATGCTCTTCGTTTCTGAACAGACGTTTCAACTGTGGTATTATAGGAGCATACCACATCACCTTCGCAGGAACCCTCTTCCTGGGGGGCTCGCCGTCAACATCACCAGGGTCATCTCGTCTGATCTTATACTGCAATGCACCGCATACCGGGCATGCATTCAGATCCTTGTATGCACCGCGGTAGAGGATGCAATCATTAGGGCATGCATGTATCTTCTCCACCTCCAATCCTAGAGGGCATACAACCTTCTTTGCTGCGTATGTACTGTCGGGCAATTCGTTATCCTTTGGAAGCTTCTTCTTCAATATTTTCAGTAGCTTCTCAAATCCTTTGTCAGCCACATCATTCTCTGCCTTCCACTGCAGCAATTCCAGTACGGTACCGAGCTTTGTGTTGCCATCTTCGCAATTGGGGTATAACCCTTTTTTGTGATCCTCTAACATGTGATCGAACTTCAGCTTCTCCTTTTGACTTTCGCATTGCGTCCTTGCATCGACAATGACCCGGCGGAGATCATCATCATCGGGCACATTGTCTGGTTCCTCTTGATCTTCAGCAGCTTCACCCGTTGCAGCATCATTGGGCACATCGTCTGGTTCCTCTTGATCTTCACTAGCTCCCCCCGTTGCAGCATCACCGTATTCAGGGGGCACATAGTTGTCATCGTACTCTTCTTCTTCGCCGTCTTCCATCATAACCCCTATTTCTCCGTGCCTCGTCCAAACATTATAGTGTGGCATGAAACCCTTGTAAATCAGGTGGGAGTGAAGGATTTTCCGGTTAGAGTATGACCTCGTATTCCCACATTCAGTGCATGGACAACACATAAAACCATTCTGCTTGTTTGCCTCAGCCGCATCGAGAAACTCATGCACGCCCTTAATGTACTCGCAGGTGTGTCTGTCACCGTACATCCATTGCCGGTTCATCTGCGTGCATTATATATAATTAAGTGTCCAAACTAATAGAAGTTCATCATCACATTAAAACCAAAGTGCATACATAGTTCTCATCTAACAACATATAGCTCTCCAGAGCATCTAATTAATTAAACCATACATTGAAACTATGTAAAACATTTCAATGCGAAAACAAATGTGATCATAATCGCAACCAAGGTAACAATTGATCCAACGGCATAATGATACCAAGACTCGGTATGAATGGCATATTTTCTAATCTTTCTAATCTTCAAGCGCATTGCATCCATCTTGATCTTGTGATCATCGACGACATCCGCAACATGCAACTCCAATATCATCTTCTCCTCCTCAATTTTTTTTATCTTTTCCTTCAACAAATTGTTTTCTTCTTCAACTGAATTTAACTTCTCGACAATAGGGTCG
Organism: Triticum dicoccoides; assembly: GCF_002162155.2. NCBI lineage: Eukaryota > Viridiplantae > Streptophyta > Magnoliopsida > Poales > Poaceae > Triticum > Triticum dicoccoides. Next base: position 33,941,956 of record NC_041380.1, read on the forward strand.
GTTGGCATTTCCGATTCACATACATCCTACATAAATAAAATCTATGTCACGTTGGTCGGCATAATTTTCATAAACAATAAATGAACCAATAGTTATAAAGATAATATATATACCACATCCGAATCATAGACATGACGAGGGCCGACGGGGGCGGATACCAAAACCATCGCACTATATAAGATGCAATAATAAAAGTAAGAAAATAATACAAGTATCTATGTAAACATACAAGTAAGAATATTTTTCCTTTCACAAAGAAGATAAGAACAAGAGGCTCACCACGGTGGTGCCGGCGATGAGCTCGGCGCGGGTGATCGACGGCGGTGAAGACGGGGACGGGGCGTGACGGACCGCTAAACCTAAACAAATATTATGGAAAATGGAGCTTGGAGGTCGAGCTTGGAGAGGAGAAAGCATAAGTAGTGTGGCTCGGGCATTCCATCAAACACCTTGTGTGCATAGGAGGTGAGCTAGAGCACCACCAAGCCCTCTCCCCCTCGGCCAGAGAAAAACAGAGTACTGGGGTGTTCTGCTCGCGAGTGAGGGGTATATATAGGCACCTCATTGGTCCCGGTTGGTGACATGAGCCGGGACTAAAGGGGAGCCTTTGGTCCCGGTTCAAGCCACGAACCAAGACCAATGGTGGTGGGCCAGGAGCGAGGCCCATTGGTCCCGGTTCATCCCACCAACCGGGACCAAAAGGTCCAGATGAACCGGGACCAATGGCCCACGTGGCCCGGCCGGCCCCCTGGGCTCACGAACCAGGACCAATGCCCACATTGGTCCCGGTTCTGGACTGAACCGGGACTAATGGGCTGACCCGGCCTGGACCAAAGCCCTGTTTTCTACTAGTGTGTGTTGCCATCTTATGATGTCTGAGTAGATTTTCTTTGTACTATCGGTAACTGGTGAATTGCTATGATTGGTTTAATTTGCTTGTGGCTATGTTGATGTCCTTTGGTGCCCATCATATTAGCGCACACGTGGATCACACCATAGGGTTAGTTGTATGTTGATAGGACTATGTATTGGAGGGCAAGAGTGATAGAAGCTTCAACCTAGCATAGAAATTGACGCATACGGGAGTGAAGGGGGACCAATATATCTTAATGCTATGGTTGGGTTTTACCTTGATGAAGTTAGTAGTCGTGGATGCTTGCTAATAGTTCCAATCAGAAGTGCATAGAATTGCAAGTCAGGGATGACATGCTAGCAGTGGCCTCTCCCACATAAAACTTGCTATTGGTCTAGTAAAGTAGTCAATTGCTTAGGGACAATTTCACAACCCCTACCACCACTTCTCCACACTCGCTATACTAACTTTATTTGCTTCTTTACCTAAGCAGCCCCTAGTTTTTATTTACCTGCTCTTTATACTCTTGCAAACCTATCCCACAACACCTACAAAGTACTTCTAGTATTATACTTGTTCTAGGAAAAGCAAACATCAAGCGTGCATAGAGTTGTATCGATGGTCGATAGAACTTTAGGGAATATTTGTTCTACCTTTAGCTCCTCGTTGGACACTCTTACTTATCGAAAGAGGCTACAATTGATCCCCTATACTTGTGGGTTATCAAGACCTTTTTCTGGCGCCGTTGCCGGGGAGCAATAGCGTTGGGTGAATATTCTCATGTGTGCTTGTTTGCTTTATCACGAAGTAGATTTTATTTTCTTTTCTAAGTTGTTCTCTATCTTTAGTTATGGATATGGAACACAAAATACCAAAAAAATTAGGTGTACTTGCTACTCATGGAGATGGGGAACCTCTAATTATGTGAAATTACTACTTTAATAATCCTGAGAAAACCCCATTCAATTATATGATGGGAGAGACGTTGGGTCAACGTGAATACTTTAGGAATTATCGCTTGACACAAAAATGGAAACAATTATGGGATCAAATTTATATGTTGCGTTGATATGCTCGGCAACTATGTTTGAGATATGATTATACTTGTTGCTCTAGGATGAAGGCTCCACACCTTCCCTTTTTATGCAAATTTAATGATAATGAAACCTTAGCTTCTTATGCTAATGGTATATATGATTACTATGATGTTGAACAATTTGAAGAATTTGTTGCTTTTAAGGGTGCTTACGAGAATGAATCTTTGTTTGAAAAGTATGAACCTTTTGATGATGATGTTTATGTTGGGGATCGTAGCAGAAATTAAAAAATTTCTACGCATCACCAAGACCAATCTATGGAGTACTCTAGCAATGAGAGGGGTAGGAGTGCATCTACATACCCTTGTAGATCGCGAGCGGAAGCGTTCAAGTGAACGGGGTTGATGGAGTCGTACTCGTCGTGATCCAAATCACCGATGACCGAGTGCCGAACGGACGGCACCTCCGCGTTCAACACACATACGGTTGGGGAAGACGTCTCCTCCTTCTTGATCGAGCAATGGGGTAGGAGAGGTTGACGGAGATCCAGCAGCACGACGGCGTGGTGGTGGGTGCAGCGGGGTCTCGGCAGGGCTTCGCCAAGCTCTACGAGAGGGAGAGGTGTTACGGGAGGGAGAGGGAGGCGCCAGGGGCTGGGGTGCGGCTGCCATCCCTCCCCCCACTATATATAGGCCCCCTGGGGGCGGCGGCCCTAGGAGATGCAATCTCCAGGGGGGCGACCAAGGGTGGTGGCTTTCCCCCCAAGCCAAGTGGGGCGCCCCCACCCCTAGGGTTTCCAACCCTAGGCGCAGGGGGAGGCCCAAGGGGGGGTGCACCAGCCCACCAGGGGCTGGTTCCCCTCCCACTTCAGCCCATGGGGCCCTCCGGGATAGGTGGCCCCACCCGATGGACCCCCGGGACCCTTCCGGTGGTCCCGGTACAATACCGATTACCCCCGAAACTTTCCCGATGGCCGAAACTTGACTTCCTATATATAAATCTTTACCTCTGGACCATTCCGGAACTGCTCGTGACGTCCGGGATCTCATCCGGGACTCCGAACAACTTTCGGGTTGCTGCATACTAATATCTCTACAACCCTAGCGTCACCGAACCTTAAGTGTGTAGACCCTACGGGTTCGGGAGACATGCAAACATGACCAAGACGACTCTCCGGTCAATAACCAACAGAGGGATCTGGATACCCATGTTGGCTCCCACATTCTCCTCGATGATCTCATCGGATGAACCATGATGTCGAGGATTCAATCAATCCCGTATAGAATTCCCTTTGTCAATCGGTACGTTAATTGCCCGAGACTCGATTGTCGGTATCCCAATACCTTGTTCAATCTCGTTACCGGCAAGTCACTTTACACGTACCATAATGCATGATCCCGTGATCAACCACTTGGTCACATTGAGCTCATTATGATGATGCATTACCGAGTGGGCCCAGAGATACCTCTCCGTCATACGGAGTGACAAATCCCAGTCTCGATTCGTGCCAACCCAACAGACACTTTCAGAGATACCCGTAGTGCACCTTTATAGTCACCCAGTTACGTTGTGACGTTTGGCACACCCAAAGCATTCCTACGGTATCCGGGAGTTGCACAATCTCATGGTCTAAGGAAATGATACTTGACACTTGGAAAAGCTCTAGCAAACGAACTACACGATCTTTGTGCTATGCTTAGGATTGGATCTTGTCCATCACATCATTCTCCTAATGATGTGATCCCGTTATCAATGACATCCAATGTCCATAGGCAGGAAACCATGACTATCTGTTGATCAACGAGCTAGTCAACTAGAGGCTCACTAGGGACATGTTGTGGTCTATGTATTCACACATGTATTATGATTTCCGAATAACACAATTATAGCATGAACAATAGACAATTATCACGAACAAAGAAATATAATAATAACCATTTTATTATTGCCTCTAGGGCATATTTCCAACAGTCTCCCACTTGCACTAGAGTCACTAATCTAGTTACATTGTGATGAATCGAACACCCATAGAGTTCTGGTGTTGATCATGTTTTGCTCTAGGGAGAGGTTTAGTCAATGGATCTGCTACATTCAGGTCCATATGCACTTTACAAATATCTATGTCTCCATTTTGAACACTTTCACGAATGGAGTTGAAGCGACGCTTGATATGCCTGGTCTTCTTGTGAAACCTGGGCTCCTTGGCAAGGGCAATAGCTCTAGTGTTGTCACAGAAGAGAGTGATCGGCCCCGACGCGTTGGGTATGACTCCTAGGTCAGTGATGAACTCCTTCATTCAGATTTCTTCATGTGCTGCCTCCGAGGCTGCCATGTACTCCGCTTCACATGTAGATCCCGCCACGACGCTTTGCTTGCAACTACACCAGTTTACTGCCCCATCATTCAAAATATACATGTATCCGGTTTGTGACTTGGAGTCAACCCTTTACGATGAGCTCTTCGTCACCTCCATAAACGAGAAACATATCCTTAGTCCTCTTCAGGTACTTTAGGATATTCTTGACCGCTGCCCAATGTTCCATGCCGGGATTACTTTGGTACCTTCCTACCAAACTTATGGCAAGGTTTACATCAGGTCTGGTACACAGCATGGCATACATAATAGACCCTATGGCCGAGGCATAGGGGACGACACTCATCTTTTCTCTATCTTCTGCCGTGGTCGGGCATTGAGCCGTGCTCAATTGCACACCTTGCAATACAGACAAGAACCCCTTCTTGGACTGATCCATATTGAACTTCTTCAATATCTTGTCAAGGTACGTACTTTGTGAAAGACCAATGAGGCGTCTCGATCTATCTCTATAGATCTTGATGCCTAATATATAAGCAGCTTCTCCAAGGTCCTTCATTGAAAAACACTTGTTCAAGTAGGCCTTTATGCTTTCCAAGAATTCTATATCATTTCCCATCAATAGTATGTCATCCACATATAATATGAGAAATGCTACAGAGCTCCCACTCACTTTCTTGTAAACACAGGCTTCTCCATAAGTCTGTGTAAACCCAAACGCTCTGATCATCTCATCAAATCGAATGTTCCAACTCCGAGATGCTTGCACCAGCCCATAGATTGAGCGTTGGAGCTTGCACACCTTGTTAGCATTCTTAGGATCGACAAAACCTTCTGGCTGCATCATATACAATTCTTCCTTAAGAAAGCCATTATGGAATGCCGTTTTGACGTCTATTTGCCATATCTCATAATCATAGAACGCGGCAATTGCTAACAAGATTCGGACGGACTTCAGCTTCGCTACGGGTGAGAAAGTCTCATCATAGTCAACCCCTTGAACTTGTCGATAACCCTTAGCGACAAGTCGAGCCTTGTAGATGGTCACATTACCATCTGCGTCTGTCTTCTTCTTAAAGATCCATTTATTTTCTATGGCTCGCCGATCATCGGGCAAGTCAGTCAAAGTCCATACTTCGTTTTCATACATGGATCCTATCTCGGATTTCATGGCTTCTAGCCATTTGTCGGAATCTGGGCCCGCCATCGCTTCTTCATAGTTCGAAGGTTCACCGTTGTCTGACAACATGATTTCCAAGACAGGGTTGCCGTACCACTCTGGTGCAGAACGTGTCCTTGTGGACCTATGAAGTTCAGTAGGTGCTTGATCCGAAGTACCTTGATCATCATCATTAACTTCCTCTCTAATCAGTGCAGACACCACAGGAACATCTTCCTGAGCTGCGCCACTTTCTGTTTCAAGAGGCAGTACTTCATCAAGCTCTACTTTCCTCCCACTTATTTCTTTCGAGAGAAACACTTTCTCCAGAAAGGATCTATTTCTTAGCAACAAAGTTCTTGCCTTCGGATCTGAGGTAGAAGGTATACCCAATGGTTTCCTTAGGGTATCCTATGAAGACGCATTTTTCTGACTTGGGTTCGAGCTTTTCAGGTTGAAGTTTCTTGACATAAGCATCGCATCCCCAAAATTTTAGAAACGACAACTTAGGTTTCTTCCCAAACCATAATTCATACGGTGTCGTCTCAATGGATTTTGACGGAGCCCTATTTAAAGTGAATGCGGCAGTCTCTAAAGCATAGCCCCAAAATGAGAGCGGTAGATCGGTAAGAGACATCATAGATCGCCCCATATCTAATAGAGTGTGATCACGACGTTCGGACACACCATTTCGCTGAGGTGTTCCAGGCGGCATGAGTTGTGAAACGATTCCACATTTCCTTAAGTGTGTACCAAATTCATGACTTAAATATTCTCCCCCATGATCTGATCGTAAGAATTTTATCTTTCGGTCACGTTGATTATCAACCTCACTCTGAAATTGCTTGAACTTTTCAAAGGTCTCAGACTTGTGTTTCATTAAGTAGACATACCCATATCTACTCAAGTCATCAGTGAGAGTGAGAACATAACGATAGCCACCGCGAGCCTCAACACCCATTGGGCCGCACACATCAGTATGTATGATTTCCAACAAGTTGGTTGCTCGCTCCATTGTTCCAGAGAACGGAGTCTTGGTCATTTTACCCATGAGGCATGGTTCGCACGTGTCAAATGATTCGTAATCAAGAGACTCCAAAAGTCCATATGCATGGAGTTTCTTCATGCGTTTAACCCCTATGTGACCATGGCGGCAGTGCCACAAGTATGTGGGACTATCATTATCAACCTTACATCTTTTGGTATTCACACTATGAACATGTGTAACATTATGCTCGAGATTCATTAAGAATAAACCATTCACCAGTGGGGCATGACCATAGAACATATCTCTCATATAAATAGAACAACCATTATTCTTGGATTTAAATGAGTAGCCATCTCGAATTAAACGAGATCCTGATGCAATGTTCATGCTCAAAGTTGGCACTAAATAACAATTATTGAGGTTTAAAACTAATCCCGAATGTAAATGTAGAGGTAGCGTGCCGACGGCGATCACATCAACCTTGGAACCATTCCCGACGCGCATCGTCACCTCATCCTTCGCCAGTCTCCGCTTATTCCGCAGCTCCTGCTTTGAGTTACAAATATGAGCAACCGCATCGGTATCAAATACACAAGAGCTACTATGAGTACTGGTAAGGTACACATCAATTACATGTATATCACATATACCTTTGGTGTTGCCGGCCTTCTTGTCCGCTAAGTATTTGGGGCAATTCCGCTTCCAGTGACCACTTCCCTTGCAATAAAAGCACCTGGTCTCAGGCTTGGGTCCATTCTTTGGCTTCTTCCCGGCAACTGGCTTACCAAGCGCGGCAACTCCCTTTCCGTCCTTATTGAAGTTCTTCTTACCCTTGCCTTTCATAAACTTAGTGGTTTTATTCAGCATCAACACTTGATGTTCCTTTTTGATCTCCACCTCCGCTGATTTCAGCATTGAATATACCTCAGGAATGGTCTTTTCCATCCCCTGCATATTGAAGTTCATCACAAAGCTCTTGTAGCTCGGTGGAAGTGACTGAAGGATTCTGTCAATGACCGCGTCATCCGAGAGATTAACTCCCAGCTGAGTCAAGCGGTTGTGCAGCCCAGACATTTTGAGTATGTGCTCACTGACAGAACTATTTTCCTCCATCTTACAACTAAAGAACTTGTCGGAGACTTCATATCTCTCGACCCGGGCATGAGCTTGGAAAACCATTTTCAGCTCTTCGAACATTTCATATGCTCCGTGTTGCTCAAAACGCTTTTGGAGCCCCGGTTCTAAGCTGTAAAGCATGCCGCACTGAATGAGGGAGTAATCATCAGCACGTGATTGCCAAGTGTTCATAACGTCTTGGTTCTCTGGGATGGGTGCTTCACCTAGCGGTGCTTCTAGGACATAATCTTTCTTGGCAGCTATGAGGATGATCCTCAGGTTCCGGACCCAGTCCGTATAGTTGCTGCCATCATCTTTCAGCTTGGTTTTCTCTAGGAACGCGTTGAAGTTGAGGGCAACATTAGCGTGGGCCATTTGATCTACAAGACATATTGTAAAGATTTTAGACTAAGTTCATGATAATTAAGTTCATTTAATCAAATTATTCAATGAACTCCCACTCAGATAGACATCCCTCTAGTCATCTAAGTGAAACATGATCCGAGTTAACTAGGCCGTGTCCGATCATCACGTGAGACGGACTAGTCAACATCGGTGAACATCTCCATGTTGATCGTATCTTCTATACGACTCATGCTCGACCTTTCGGTCTTCCGTGTTCCGAGGCCGTGTCTGTACAAGCTAGGCTCGTCAAGTCAACCTAAGTGTATTGCGTGTGTAAATCTGGCTTACACCCGTTGTATTCGAACGTTAGAATCTATCACACCCGATCATCATGTGGTGCTTCGAAACAACGAACCTTCGCAACGGTGCACAGTTAGGGGGAACACTTTCTTGAAATTAATGCGAGGGATCATCTTATTTAAGCTACCGTCGTTCTAAGCAAATAAGATGTAAAACATGATAAACATCACATGCAATCAAATAGTGACATGATATGGCCAATATCATTTTGCTCCTTTGATCTCCATCTTCGGGGCGCCATGATCATCATCGTCACCGGCATGACACCATGATCTCCATCATCATGATATCCATCATCGTGTCTTCGCGAAGTTGTCTCGTCATCTATTACTTCTACTACTATGTCTAACAGTGTAGCAATAAAGTAAAGTAATTACATGAAGTTATATGTTGACACGCAGGTCATAAATAAATTAAGACAACTCCTATGCCTCCTGCCGGTTGTCATACTCATCGACATGCAAGTCGTGATTCCTATTACAAGAACATGATCAATCTCATACATCACATATATCATTCATCACATCCTTTTTGGCCATATCACATCACACGACACATGCTGCAAAAACAAGATAGACGTCCTCTAATTGTTGTTGCAAAAATTTTACGTGGCTGCTATAGGTTTCTAAACAAGAATGTTTCTTACCTATGACAAAACCACAACGTGATATGCCAATTTCTATTTACCCTTCATAAGGACCCTTTTCATCGAATCCGATCCGACTAAAGTGGGAGAGACAGACACCCGTCAGCCACCTTATGCAACTAGTGCATGTCAGTCGGTGGAACCAGTCTCACGTAAGCGTACGTGTAAGGTCGGTCCGGGCCGCTTCATCTCACGATGCCGCCGAATCAAGATAAGACTAGTAACGGCAAGTAAATTGACAATATCGACGCCCACAACTGCTTTGTGTTCTACTCGTGCATAGAAACTACACATAGACCTAGCTCATGATGCCACTGTTGGGGATCATAGAGGAAATTAAAAATGTTCTACGCATCACCAAGACCAATCTATGGAGTACTCTAGCAACGAAAGGGATAGGAGTGCATCTACATACCCTTGTAGACCGCGAGCGGAAGCGTTCAAGTGAACGGGGTTGATGGAGTCGTACTCGTCGTGATCCAAATCACCGATGACCGAGTGCCGACAGGACGACACATCCACGTTCAACACACGTATGGTTGGGGAAGACGTCTCCTCCTTCTTGATCCAGCAAGGGGGAAGGAGAGGTTGACGGAGATCCAGCAGCACGACGGCGTCGTGGTGGATGCAACGGGGTCTCGCCATGGCTTCGCCAAGCTCTACGAGAGGGAGAGGTGTTCCGGGAGGGAGAGGGAGGCGCCAGGGGCTGGGGTGCGGCTGCCCTCCCTCCCCCCACTATATATAGGCCCCCTGGGGGGCGCCGGCCCTAGGAGATGTAATCTCCAGGGGGGCGGCGGCCAAGGGGGGTGGCTTGCCCCCCAAGCCAAGTGGGGCGCCCCCACCCCTAGGGTTTCCAACCCTAGGCGCAGGGGGAGGCCCAAGGGGGGCGCACCAGCCCACCAGGGGTTGGTTCCCCTCCCACTTCAGCCCATGGGGCCCTCCGGGATAGGTGGCCCCACCCGGTGGACCCCCAGGACCCTTCCGGTGGTCCCGGTACAATATCGATTACCCCCGAAACTTTCCCGATGGCCGAAACTTGACTTCCTATATATAAATCTTTACCTCCGGACCATTCCGGAACTCCTCGTGACGTCCGGGATCTCATCCGGGACACCGAGCAACTTTTAGGTTGCTACATACTAATATCTCTACCACCCTAGCGTCACCGAACCTTAAGTGTGTAGACCCTACGGGTTCGGGAGACATGCAGACATGACCGAGACGACTCTCCGGTCAATAACCAACAGCGGGATCTGGATACCCATGTTGGCTCCCACATGCTCCTCGATGATCTCATCGGATGAAGCACGATGTCGAGGATTCCATCAATCCCGTATACAATTCCCTTTGTCAATCGGTATGTTACTTGCCCGAGACTCGATCGTCGGTATCCCAATACCTCGTTCAATCTCGTTACCGGCAAATCACTTTACTCGTACCATAATGCATGATCCCGTGATCAACCACTTAGTCACATTGAGCTCATTATGATGATGCATTACCGAGTGGGCCCAGAGATACCTCTCCGTCATACGGAGTGATGGATCCCAGTCTCAATTTGTGCCAACCCAACAGACACTTTCGGAGATACCCGTAGTGCACCTTTATAGTCACCCAGTTACGTTGTGACGTTTGGCACACCCAAAGCACTCCTACGGTTTCCGGGAGTTGCACAATCTCATGGTCTAAGGAAATGATACTTGACACTTGGAAAAGCTCTAGCAAACGAACTACACGATCTTTGTGCTATGCTCAGGATTGGGTCTTGTCCATCACATCATTCTCCTAATGATGTGATCCCATTATCAATGACATCCAATGTCCATAGTCAGGAAACCATGACTATTTGTTGATCAACGAGCTAGTCAACTAGAGGCTCACTAGGGACATGTTGTGGTCTATGTATTCACCCATGTATTACGATTTCCGGATAACACAATTATAGCATGAACAATAGACAATTATCACGAACAAAGAAATATAATAATAACCATTTTATTATTGCCTCTAGGGCAAATTTCCAACAGTTTATAGGCCTGAAAATTTTGCTATATTGAAATATTTCTATGAGAATTATGAATATAATTTTGATATTGATGCATTTATTGAGAAAGTCTCCGCTATCCAAGAAGAGACAAATATTTTGCAGGAAACTATGGAAGAAGAAATTGATGACACTGAGCTCATTAGATGAAAAAGATGACGAGGAGAGCGAAGAACAAAAGGAGGAAGACCAGATTAGCTACATGTGCCCACCTTCTAATGAGAGTAACTCTTCAACTCATACATTGTTTAATTTCCCTGCGTGCTTACCGAAGGATGATTGCTATGATCCCTTTGATTCGTTTGAAATATCCCTTTTAATGAACTTGATGTTTGCTATGCTTGTGGCCGTGATGCCAATATGAATTATGCTTATGGAGATAAACTTTCTATCGTCCCTTATCTTAAGAATGAAATTGTTTCTATTGCACCCACACATGATAGTCCTATTATCTTTTTGAATTCTCCCAACTACACTATATCGGAGAAGTTTGCTCTTATTAAGGATTATATCAATGGGTTGCGTCTTACTACTACACATGATGATTTTGATGAATATAATATGCATGTGCTTTCTGATCCTACTTGCAAATATTATGAGAGAGGAACTACATCTCCGCCTCTCTATGTTTCCATTACGATAAAATTGCAAGAAATTGCTATACTATGTATTGGCCTTTACTTGATGTGCATGAATTGTTCTTTTATGACATGTTGATGCATAGGAAGAGAGTTAGACTTTGTTGTAGCATGATATATATTACTTTGTGCTCACTACTAAATCACAAATCATCGTTAATTAAAATTGGCTTTGATATACCTTGGGATCCGGGTGGATCCATTACTTGAGCACTATATGCCTAGCTTAATGGCTTTAAAGAAAGAGTTGCCAGGGAGACAACCTGGAAGTTTTAGAGAGTCATTTTATTCTGTTGTGTGCTTTTAAAAAGTTTAAAAACAAAAAAATAAAGAGGGGAACCTAAAAACCTTTTCAAAAAAAGAAGCGATTGGAAAGTTATGCATTGGAGAAGTGAGTGTCGACCTTGAACACTTGTGTTCATTCTCAAGGAAACAATGTAGATTTTTTCATGGAAATTTCTCAAAAAAATAATTTTCCCCTTGTACAAATCCATTGTATTATAAAAATAATATGCCAAGATTTGCCTTAAGGACGATTAGATTGCTTGTTTGGTTTGTGCGGTGCAAAAACAGAAACTTCGGCTGTAGTGCGTGATTTTACATTTTTTGCTGGAAAGTCAAATGCTTCTGAAACTATTTGGACAGTACTTCCATACGAATTATTTATTTTTTCCTAATTTTTCAGAATTTTTAGAATTACAAAAGTATGGTTAATGTTCAGATTACTACAGACTGTCCTGTTATCACAGATTGTTGTTATAGTTTCATTATTTGCTTATGTTTGAAGTCTTGTTGAGCCTCCTTTGACTTGGGGCCATAGAATTGTGATAGAATACAGTGGGTAATGTTTGATTATAATTATACAATAATGCTAGAGTAGTACATTATGGGATTTGAAGTTGTATGTACTAACCCCTCTAATAAAAAAAGTTTTATTAAGTTTTGTGTGGATGAAGTTTTTGAAGATCGATGAGGTATAGATATGAGAAGAATGAGGAGAGGCAAGAGCTAAATCTTGGGGATGCCCAAGGCACCCCAAGTATATATTCAAGGAGACTCAAGCGTCTAAGCTTGGGGATGCCCCGGAAGGCATCCCATCTTTATTCGACAATTATCGGTATGTTTAGGTTTTTGTTTTGTTCACATGATATGCGTAAATCTTGGAGCGTCGTGTGATTTTTTTTATTTTAATAAATGCACCATGCTGGTATGAGATACCCTTGGTTGATTTATAGAATGCTCTTTGCACTTCACTTATATCTTTTGAGTATGGCTTTATAGAATGCTTCATGTGCTTCACTTATATCATTTGAAGTTTGGATTGCATGTTTCTCTACACATGAAAAACCGCCATTTGTAGAATGCCCCTTTGCTTCACTTATATTTGTTAGAGCGTGGGCATATCTTTTGTAGAAAGAATTAAAACTCTCTTGCTTCACTTATATCTATTTAGAGAGTTGACAGGAATTGGTCATTCACATGGTTAGTCATAAAATCCTAAATCAAACTTGTAGATCGCTGAATATGATATGTTTGATTCCTTGCAATAGTTTTGCGATATAAAGATGCTAATATGTGGGAGGTACTTAAATGATTGGTGTTTAGTAAGAATATTGGTGTTAAGGTTTGTGATTGTCGAAGCATGCACGTATAGTCTCTCGTTATGTCGATAAGTTGGAGCACAATTTATCCTTGATTGTCTATCTTTCTGTGAAGGTCGGGGCGCGTGATGGTTAACTCCTACCAACCTCTCCCCTAGGAGAATGCGTAGTAGTACTTTGCTTCGAGGGCTAATAACTTTTTTGCAATAAGTATGTGAGTTATTTATGACTAATATTGAGTCCATGGATTATACACACTCTCACCCTTCCACCTTGCTAGGCACTCTAGTCCCACGCTACTTTCGCTGGTGCATCAAACCCACCATATACCCTTCCTCAAAACAGCCACCATACCTACCTATTATGGCATTTCCATAGCCATTCGGGGATATATTGCCATGCAACTTCCATCATCATCATATACATGACTTGAGCGTTCGTCGTCATATTGCTTTGCATGATTGTAGGATAGCTAGCATGATGTTTTCATGGATTGTCCGTTTGATGTCATTGCTATGCTAGATCATTGTACATCCCGGTACACCGCCAGAGGCATTCATATAGAGTCATACTTTGTTCTAGATATCGAGTTGTAATATTGAGTTGTAAGTAAATAAAAGTGTGATGATCATCATTATTAGAGCATTGCCCCATGTGAGGAAAAAAAGAGGCCAATGAAGCCTAAATAAAAAAGGGGTTGCTACTATCTTATTTGGAGTAGCGTGGTTTACGACCAGTGCTACTGCTAAGCCGCAGCATATACCAATTCCCCCCCTCCCCCTCCGCCATCCTCTCTTCCTTACTTTCCCCTACCTTCCACCTCCTCTCTCCGTCACTTTGCTTCTTCCTCACTACTTCTCCCCCCATTACTCTCCTTCTTCTACCTACCTTTCTCTCTCTTTATTACTCCTAGCTAACTACACCACCTCCATTAATGCATCTCCTTTCTCTTTTTCCTCCCCCTCCACTAGTTGAAGTTGTCACCTCCCAAATTAGCTAGCTAGGTAGATGTACCATTTAGTGAAGTGACCTATGTACCCCCTAACTAGATCTAGCCTTGTCAAGAAGAGCTTTGTCCACTTTTGATCTCCCTACTACATCATCATCTCCACTACGTGTGCTTGATCTCGATAGATAGGTGATTAAAAATTCATGCTTTTGCAAGAATGGAAATATGTGAATGTGTGTGCGATATGACATAATCAGGCGATGTGATGGAAATTGTGTGTGTGGCATGAGTTGACATCGAATTGTGCTTGTGAGTTGCCTATGTTTTTCCAAAATGTCGATTTATTTCCGTTTTGGCGAATTCCGGGCAAACTCTAGATCTATATGTTCTATTTTTAGGGAAGGTCATGCCAAATTTTTGTATGACTCTGATGCATGCACGGATTTTTATAATCAATTTGTTTATTATTACCATGCAGGCATTCATTATGGTCAGTGGAACGATGGTGGACAGGTGGTTGCGGTCGGCAGTGTAGGACATGAAAGAAAATAACCTGACAGAGGTCTTTTGTCCATGTCGAAGATGCAAAGGAATAGTTTGGCTCGACCCCTATGATGATGGTCATGTCGAAGCAGACCTGCTCATGACTAGTTTCATGGATGGCTATACTCGGTGGATAACAGAAGATGTTGAGGACGCCGATGGGGCAGGCAATGACAACACGGGGCAAGACGAAGAGATGATCGATAATGGCGGTGGGGAAGAGGCCGGCATGGCAGCGGAGAAGGGACCGGACATGGCGCAGGAGAAGGGGCCGGACATGGCGGCGGAGAAGGGGCCGGACATGGCGGCAGAGAGAACGCGAACTCCACGCTGCAGAGTTCGTCCGTACTAAGTTCAATTGTGCGGAACCCTCATGTTCAAAGCACTGCTTCGCAAGGAGACGAGTACTGAGAGAGCT
Organism: Triticum dicoccoides; assembly: GCF_002162155.2. Classification (NCBI taxonomy): domain Eukaryota; kingdom Viridiplantae; phylum Streptophyta; class Magnoliopsida; order Poales; family Poaceae; genus Triticum; species Triticum dicoccoides. Next base: position 33,956,967 of record NC_041380.1, read on the forward strand.
TCTTCTAGAGAGGAGGCTAAGCTGCAACAACTGGTGGTAGACTCGAACACTCCATTGTATGATGGTTGCAATCCTGAGGTGACCCGCTTGAGTTTTACGCTCCAACTCCTGAAGACGAAGGCTAAAAACAAATGGACCGACACTAGCCTCGATGAGCATCTCAAGTACCTAAAGGATGTTCTTCCCACGGGGGATCTATGTCCTACTAGTGTGGATGAGGCCAAGAAGATCGTGTGCCCTCTTGATCTGCCACACATTAGATACCATGCATGCATTAACGATTGCATAATTTATCGGAAGGAGCACGCAAAAAAAACAAGTTCTCCGCTGTGCAATGCTTCTCGATACAAGAAGGTCAGGAAGAAATCTCCCCAAAAAGTTGTATGGTACTTACAGATCACTCCCCGTCTCCAGCGGTATTTTGTAGATCCCAAGGAAGCAAAGATCATGCGCTGGCACATAGAGATGAAGAAGCCCGACGATGGAGATGATCCGAAGTTGAGACACGTCAAGGATGGAATCCAGTGGAGAGCGTTGAACGGCTTTTATCATTATTTCGAATGTGATGCAAGGAACATCATGCTCGGCGCGTGTACCGATGGCATGACTCCATTTGGCAACCAGAACAACAACCATAGCACATGGCCCGTGTTTGTATGGATGTACAACCTCCCCCCTGGTTGTGCATGAAGTCGAAGTACATTCACATGAGCACGCTGATTCAAGGGCCGAGACAACCAGGAAATAATAATAATTTGTATCTGGGGCTACTTCAAGAGGAGTAAGACACATTATGGAAAACACCGGTCAAGACATGGGACGCCAGCAAAGACGAGTATTTCTACAGGAGAGCCGCACTGATCACGATGGTGCACGACTATCTCAGTTATGTATATGTCGCAGGCCAGGTGTGCCATGGATGTTGTGATTGCACGCGATGCATGGATGATATGACGTCTTAGCAGCTAACATCAAGGATAGATGGTGGCTCTAGGAAAATCATGTACATGGGGCATCGAAGATGGCTCGAGAAGGATGGCCCGTGGAGATCTATTCAATGGTCACGCTGAGCATCGAGGACCTCCATGTAAGCGGAGCGGCGCCAAAATCGGTGAGCTGTTGAAAAACTGGGAACAGTGCCTTGCGTCGGGAAACACGATGAAAAAGACGTCGGAGCCGTTGCTGAAGGTATGGAAGACGAGGTCTGTGTTCTGGGACATGGAGAAAGTATCGCTCTAGCTTGGGGGAGGCTTAAGAGAATGTTATATTCATGCGCAATTCATGAGCTCTTATTATTCAGAATTTTTATGCTTGGCTTTCTCGTAATGATCAATCCATGATTGATACTTCTTGTGCTGGTTCTTTTATGAAGAAGACTATTGAATTCAGGTGGGATCTCTTAGAAAGAATTAAATGCAACTCTCAAGATTGGGAACTTGACGAAGGTAAAGAGTCAGGTATTAAGATTAAGTTTGATTGTGTTAAATCTTTTATGAACACTGATGCTTTTCAAAAGTTTAGCACTAAGTATGGACTTGACTCTGAGATAGTAGCCTCCTTTTGTGAATCTTTTGATACTGATGTTGATCTCCCTAAAAGAGGTGGTTTAAATATCATCCCCCTATTCAAGAATAAATCAAAGAACCAGTAGTTCCTAAAGAGGAAACTATCATTTACAATGTTGACCAGTTGTTCCTACTGCTTACATCGAGAAACTACCTTTTCCTGTTAAGATAAAGGAGCATGATATGGCTTCAACTAGGGCTCACAGAAGTAATATTAAAGCACCTAAACCCCCTGAGCTAATTAAAGTAGAAGCTAGTGTTGCTATGGTTAAAGATCTCTTGGTCGATAATGTTGATGGGCGTGTTATTTACTTCATCGATTAAGTAGCAACAATTGCTAAACCCAGTACAAAATACAAACATAGACATGTTTTAGGCATGCTTGTTGTCTCGGTTAAAATAGGAGGTGATTGTTATCATGGTTTATGTGATATGGGTGCTATCACCCCTCTTCTTCCCCCGACCTCTCCCGGCCGAAGAAGAAGCGCCCGCCGTTGGTGACTGCATACTATCTATCAGCGCTCTTCGGAGGTGCTGGGGTGGAAGGGAAGCACCCCTCCCAGCACGCGCTGAGGAAGGAGCCTCGGAGCGCTCTGGACCCGGGCCCACCATCTGTCAATACCTGCAATGAGAAAGAGTAAACGAAATTAGTACAACATAAAAAAACTGAACCTGACATGAATAATAATATGTATATAATTTAAGTGTATCATCATCATGAACATGATAAAAAATTGAATACCTAATAACATGAACTAATTAATAATCTTCATCATCTATAAATGCTCCGGGATCAATAAATGCATCATCATCATCACAATCAGTAATGACGTGCTCATCATCATCCTCAATAAATGCATCAACATGTGGGATGCCTCCTTTACATAATCGGACAAGCATTGACAGGTCATCCACAGCAGTAACCTCTTATTGTTCCGGCTCTTCTTGTTCTGGCTCAGGTGTGAAGTCGGATTCACTGTCGCTGTCTACTTCAATGTTCTGGGCTGAAGTAGAACGGTTCTTGATACGTTTTCTGGAATGACGTGTTTCTTGGAAGAATTCTCCTTCATATGTGCCTAGGTTAATTTGAGGTTCATAATCCTCTTCATTGGGGGGCGGTGGTCTAACACGTGGTGGCACATCATAAACGACATCCCAACCATTAAGATTTGGATCACTTTGACAGGCCCACGGTAGATAGAAAACTTGGGTTGCCTGTTGAGCCATAATATAGACATCGGCAACATCCAAATGGGTGCTCTGTTTGATTTCGACTAGCCCTATATGTTCATGAGTCCTTCTAGTCTCCTTTGGCTAGAACCAATAAAATTTGAAGACTACGACGTTTGGTGGGTTTGCACCATAGAATAAAAGTTCATAAATTGCTTCAACTCTTCCATAATACTCGGTACCTCCTTCGCCGATAGCAGAGACACAACAATTTGTAAACTTTCGGTCGGCCATAGATAGCTCTTTGCCATAGGTAAAAAAGCGATACCCGTTAATGTCGTATTTGTCAAATGAACGAACCTTATAGTCAAAGCCATTAGCGACTTGTCTCAATTCGGCGTTCATAAACTGAATTAGCCTAAAAAATTGATACGAAAGAAGGATTGTTGCATTAGCCGCAAATTAGACGAAGAAATGAAATGGTCTAATGGAAATTGCCGTTTGTTTGAACCAAGAGATGAAACTAGGATAGTTGCCTCGTTGCTTTGCCAGAAGCTCATACTCTTCGACGGAATCCTTTTGTATCACCGCTCCATACGAGAATTTGGCGACGTATCTACTATATAAAATATCCGGGAATAAGAGTAGTTCAAAGGTATTAGAAGTTGCGAAACAATGTACCGAGAACTTACTTGATGTACGGCCTCACTTCTGTTAGGTTGTTGAAGATATACAATGAAATTTCCCGCCATTCTTCGACATCCAACAAATAGGGATTAGAAGAACCGGCTGGTGCGAGCTTCCCTTTGAATAGGTTGAGGTTGGATCCACCCTTTTTAGGGTCGCCAGCATTGTACCGAGGCTTTGGATTATGAAAATGACGATTTTTGGCTTCGTAGTGTGATGTCATGAAGTTTGCCGCCTCCTCAGTAATGAATGCCTCGGCCATTGATGCTTCAATTCTATGTTTATTTTTACATTTTGCTCGAACCGTCTTCTGCATCCTCTCTCTTGCGTAGCACCAAGGATTTTGCACGCCCCCCCATCAATCGTGCCTCGGTCGGGAGATGCAAAATCAAGTGTTGCATTGGATTAAAGAGGCTCAGTGGAAAGATCTACTCTAATTTGCAGATCAACTCCGGCACCAACTCTTCCATTTCTTCTAGCACGGCAGGCAATAGTTCTTTCGCACAGAGAACACGGAAGAAATAGCTCAGCTCGGCCTGTACTACTCGTTCATCCTCAGGGATAAAGCCACGCAACATCTTCGACATTACCCGCTCAATTCATCTGTGCCAATCAAGACTCTTGAGACCAAATATTTTCAATTTATCAAGACTCGCTCCCCTCTTTAGATTCGTTGCATACCCATCGGGCAACATCAACTACATTTTCACCCACAAGAGAATTTTCCTCATAGCTGGCCTTCCAAGATCGACTCTAGCCTTAGTATTATCCTTTGACTTCCCCTTTATGCCGAACAATGTACCAAATAGGGCCTCAGCGATATTCTTTTCAGTGTGCATCACGTCGAAGTTGTGTGGGCAAAGGAGGTCTTTGAAGTAAGGCAGATCCCACAAGCATGTCTTGTGAGTCCAGGCGTGTTCCGAGTTATACCCCTTGAAATACCCCGGACGCTCTGGATCTGGCTCGAGAGCATTTAACTGATCCAGGGTCTCTTGGCCTGTTAACGGAGGTGGTGCAGAGTTCTTGACAACTCTACCTTTGATGAAGTTCTTCTTGTCTTTCCTGAACTTATGGCGAGGATCCTGGAACTGTCTATGCAAGTCGAAGCAAGAAAACTTGCGACCGTCCTGAAGCCAACAAAACTCAAGAGCTGCCTTGTATGTGGTGCACGGGAACCTTCGATGCACACACCAACCAACGAATAGCGCATATGTTGGCAAGTCATGCCTCGAGTACATGTACCAGACAAGCATTATGAAGTTCATTTGGCTAAAGGCGTCGTATGTCTTGAACCCATTATCCCAAGCTTCTTGTAATTCGTCCTTAAGCAGCTACATGTACACATTCATATTCTTCCCTGAATAGTTGGGCCCTGGAATTATCAACGTCAGGAAAATGTTCTTTCTTTGCATAATCTGTCCGGGGTGGAGATTGAGTGGAATGACAAATACGGGCCAACAATTGTATTGGGCTGCTGTCAGACCAAACACATTGAACCCATCTGTGATGATGGCGACTCGAGGATGCCTTGGATCTGCTGCTTTTTTCTCATGTAAGTCATCGAAGCGCTTCCACACTTCACCATCCGATGTGTGTACCATCATCAGATTCCCATCTTCATCTAGTTTGGTTCTTTTACCCATTTTGTGCCATGTCATCTGTCTGGTTGTCTCTTCGACCATGAAAAGACGTTGAAGTCTTGGTATGATTGGCATATACCGAAGAATAACGGGGATTTTGGTCTGCATCTTCTCACCCATATCGTTGTCTACCACAACATACCTGGAAGACTTGCAAATGGGACAATAGTTCAAGTCCGCATACTCAAACCTAAATAAGGCACATCCTTTCTCACAGGCATGTATCTTCTTATAGGGCATCTTAAGAGCACGGAGGATTTTGTCTGACTGGTACAGGTTTGCAGGCAGTACATGGACTTTGGGTAGAAAGCATCCAAATACTGTCATCATCGCGTCGTAGCATTCTCCGCCTTAGTTGAATTGAGCCTTCAGAGCCATTATTTGTGAGATGGCATCCAGCTGACAAAGCTCAATGTGCTCATGGAGAGGACGTTTTGAAGACTCCAACAGTTCATTGAAGGCCTTTGCAGATTCCTCCATCTCATCATTCGAGTCCCGAGCATCATCAAAGTTTTGCACCATGTCTTCCATCCCGGTACCATGCTTGTCGGTGCGACGATGAACCACCTCGGCTCTGGCAAGTTGGGCAGACTCACCATGAAATGTCCAGACCGTATAACCAGGCGTAAAACCAAACTTCTGCAGGTGTTTACTCATTTCAAGCTCGTTCCGCCAATGATTGTTGTCACGCCAGACATAGGGGCACCACCTTTCTCTCTGGCCATTTGCAAATGCGGCTCTCACAAACCCCTTGGTTTTTGTTAACCATTCATCGGTCATGTCTTCCTGACTAGTGTGACCGGTGTACATCCACGCACGATCACTCATATTGCATAGCTATGGACACACAAGAAATATATACATAATTCAGCAAACCATATCCATCAGTTAATGGAGTTTGTCAGTTTTATTACGTCCATGCAACCTAGACGCTAATAGGTAAACATAGGTCCTATCCCACCCGAGTATGTGTAGATTGGGTTTGTTTTCCCATGCTCTGCTCCGGATCCGACGCAAAATTTCGGTAGCACCTCCCCGCTGCTCCCCTGATACACGTCTCGGCAATAAGCAGAGAGGATGTGTACCCAGAGAACAACAGGGAGGTACTGATGAAATTCTGTATCGGATCCGGAGCAGAGCATATGGGAAAATGAATCCAATCTACACATACTCGGGTTGTCCATGGATAACATTAGACAATTCGAAAGAAACACGGTTATAAATATGCAAATGCATGCATATTGTAACATCCCAAATTTTCAATTTGGAATGTTATACATTAGATCATCATTGCATATCATATTTTATTGCATTTTGGTTTGATCCTAGAAATTCTACGCAACTCAAGGACCCACGGAGAGAGTTGGGGATTTCGTTATTTTCATATTCGAGTTTTCTCGAATTTTGAAAAGAGGACCGTTTGATTTTAGTTATTTTCTCTATGAATATTTCTTTTAGAAAAATAAAAAAGAGAGGATAAAATGACTTCCTCAAAAATAAAGAAATATCGTAGATTGAATATTAAAATCAAATACGATTTTTATTCAGAGTTCTATCGCTATTTTATTTGAATTAGGAAAAATATGCGTTTTTCAAAATTTCATTTTTGGCCCAAATAAATGTTCACCTTGTCGGGCCTATTTTTAGAGGACGGGGACAATTTATTTCGGGATTTTTGGAGTCTGTTTACTATTTCTTTTCTTTCTTTTACTGCACGTCCGAATTGTTTTAAAAAAAAGTCAAACTGACTCTGGGTCGTACCCGAGCGGGACTCCGCCCGGGGGGCCTTTATAAGCCGCCGCCCCGAGCAGCCGAAGCCCAATCCGCGCCGCCGCCCAAACCCTAACCCTAACCGCGCCCCGCCGCCGCGCCTCGCCGTCGCCACGCGCCGCCTCGCCAAAGCCCGCCCGCCGCCGCCGCCGTTTGCCGGACTTTTGCCGGAGGTAGCCATCGTTTCCGCCCCGGTTTTCGCGAGAGAATCGACAGTTTTTTTCTAAACCTAGATCCGTTTTTTTATAAATCCGGTTTGGTTTTGTCAGGACCCCGACTCGATGTCACATCGATCTAGCTGGTAACACCTCATATCACTTTGCGGCCTCACGCACGGTATCCCCACGGGTGTCGTCTTACCTTTTCCCGGGACCGTTTGCGCCTTTTGGCTCACGTATATGATAGTGTCGCTAGCATCCATATGATAAAGAGCCCGGGCTGACATGACTAGTCGTAAACCCAAAGTGGCACAGACTTACAGGGACAGGCATCCATGACCCAGCTTCGAACGTGTCGGTCATCAGCAAGTAGGTCCGGGCTGTAGCACTGGGCTAGCAGGACTCCGGTAAACCGGGCTGTAGCGGGCTAACAGGACTCCGGTACTCAAAGCGTGACATTTCCCCGAAGGGACAGACACAGGAACGAAGAAGGACACATGCCGGCCAGCCTAAGTGTTCCAGAGCAGTAGCAAGCTACCATGGCTCAGCGGTAACACTAGGAGACATTTCCCGGTAAGAGAGGCTACTAAAGATAAACAACTAGATAGTCAGATCCCACACATACCAAGCATTTCAACCATACACACAATATGCTCGATATGTGCAAATACAACGAAGCATCACAACATGACTCTATGACACAAGTACTTTATTTAAGGCTCAGGGAGCCATACATATCATACACACAGGTACGGGTCTCACGACCCAACATACAAATCATACAGTCATACAAGCCAACAGCGGAAGTACTTTGTCTGGGTACAGACAACTAGTAAAATAAAAGAGGCTTGGAAAGCCTAGCTATACTACGTGGTCCATCACAAGCTCAGGGTCACCACCTGGGTCCTTAGCCTACTCGTTGATGTCAACGTCTACATAGAACCCATCAGAAGGGGTTGCAGCGTCTTCTGTAAAAAATGTAGATTATAGCAACATGAGTACAAAGGTACTCAGCAAGACTTACATCAGATCCTACATACATGCAGAGTATCAAGAAGGGTTGGTGGAGTTATTGCAGCAAGCTAGCTTTGACTCTTGGCTAGACTATCCTACGATACTCCAACTTGAAATGTTTTGCGCACACGAGTCCACTACTCACCACTTCAATACACTACCGAGGATCCACCTCCGTCTTCCTACGGAAGAGCCATCCTCGGCACTCACACTTATCTTGAGGCTTTTAATAGTTTCCATTTACTTGTCTATGAACTGTATAGGCAACCAAGTAGTCCTTTACCGCGGACGCGGCTATTCGAATAGATTATGATAACCCTGCAGGGGTGTACTTCTTCATTCATGTTTCCACCACTTAGCGTCTGCACACGACATGTGCTCGGCAGACTTCAAGCGAAAGCCGACGTGGGTGTAGACCACGACCTACCTAAACACTTAAGCCTCTAGTCCAGGTTTATCGCCTATTCAGGTTCCGTCCGCAGGGAGTCCGGCCGAGGCTTCCCATACGGCCCCGAACGATGTGAACAGGGTTCCCGAGATACCTAACGGGTATTCGGTACACCGTGCCACGTACCTACCGCATCACAGCCCACCCCTACGGTCAGCGCTGTCCACGGCCTCCAGTAGGCTACAAACACCAGAAACTACTTGCAACTCCTGGACAGAGAGCTAGGGTGAATAAGAAGTCGAGCGGGGTCATATTTCAGGGCCCAATGTATGGTAGTAGCTGATTCTTAAATCACACATACAGATCTCAGTGCTTAAGGTCGGCTTCAATGAAACAACCCACCATGTACTCCTACATGGCCTCTCATCGATACCTTTACCAAATCGTGTTCACCACACCACTCTCATTACCGACATTAACATTTCACTCTAGCCCATCACCCAGATGAACCAGACCTGACACGACTCTAAGCATAGCAGGCATAGCAAGGTAGGAACAACACATACACATGGCTCAATCAACTCCTACACATGCTAGTGGGTTTCATCTAGTTACTGTGGCAATGACAGGTCATGCAGAGGAAATGGGTTCAACTACCGTAGCACACAGCAGTTTGAAACGCGTTGTCTTAATGCAGTAAAAGAGAGCAGGAGCGAGAACATGGGATTGTATCGATATGATCAAATGGTTGGTTGCTTGCCTGATGGTTCGATGCACTGATACGGTTCTTCGTTAGGGTAATCACGGTACTCCTCAGAGGCAGAACCTGTCGCAAAGGACACCGATACACAACCATCACCAAACAATGTGCAACAATATGATGCATGCATGAAACATGGCAATATGAGTGTGTTGGGCTAATGCAACTAAAACCAGAAGGGTTTGAACCAATTTGAATCAAAGATTCAAATTTCAAACTCAAACATGGCCTTTTAACGTGCTTTTCCTTGTTCTGCATTAAACATCAAGTTAACTTGTTTAGTCATGCATGAAAATAGTACAGATGGATAGATTGGATTTTTCTGATCATTTTTCATATATAATTTGTCTGATTTGGAGTTACAGAATAAAAGTTATGAATTTTTGAAGTTTAAATAATATTCTGGAATTTCCTGATTTAAATTAAATCCAGAAATATATATATTGCGCCAGCATGACGTCAGCATGACGTCAGTGGTCAACTGCGGCTGGCTGGGGTCAAACCTGACGTGTGGGGTCCACACGTCAGTGACAGGGGGGTTTAACAGGGTTAATTTAATCCTAATTAGGAATTAGTGGCGCTGGGGCCCACTGGTCAGTGTCAGGGGGGGTAGTTAGTTTAGGTAGGTCGTGGGTGTAGACCACGACCTACCTAAACACTTAAGCCTCTAGTCCAGGTTTATCGCCTATCCAGGTTCCATCCGCAGGGAGTCCGGCCGAGGTTTCCCATACGGCCTCGAACGATGTGAACAGGGTTCCCGAGATACCTAACGGGTATTCGGTACACCGTGCCACGTACCTACCGCATCACAGCCCACCCCTACGGTCAGCGCTGTCCACGGCCTCCAGTAGGCTACAAACACCAGAAACTACTTGCAACTCCTGGACAGAGAGCTAGGGTGAATAAGAAGTCGAGCGGGGTCATATTTCAGGGCCCAATGCATGGTAGTAGCTGTATCTTAAATCACACATACAGATCTCAGTGCTTAAGGTCGGCTTCAATGAAACAACCCACCATGTACTCCTACATGGCCTCTCATCGATACCTTTACCAAATCGTGTTCACCACACCACTCTCATTACCGACATAATCATTTCACTCTAGCCCATCACCCAGATGAACCAGACTTGACACGACTCTAAGCATAGCAGGCATAGCAAGGTAGGAACAACACATACATATGGCTCAATCAACTCCTACACATGCTAGTGGGTTTCATCTAGTTACTGTGGCAATGACAGGTCATGCAGAGGAAATGGGTTCAACTACCGTAGCACACAGCAGTTTGAATCGCGTTGTCTTAATGCAGTAAAAGAGAGCAGGAGCGAGAACATGGGATTGTATCGATATGATCAAATGGTTGGTTGCTTGCCTGATGTTTCGATGCTCGGATAAGATTCTTCGTTAGGGTAATCACGGTACTCCTCGGAGACAGATCCTGTCGCAAAGGACACCGATACACAAGCATCACCAAACAATGTGCAACAATATGATGCATGCATGAAACATGGCAATATGAGTGTGTTGGGCTAATGCAACTAAAACCAGAGGGGTTTGAACGAATTCGAATCAAAGATTCAAATTTCAAACTCAAATATGGCCTCTTTAAGTGCTTTTCCTTATTCTGCTTAAAACATCAACTTAACTTGTTTGATCATGCATGAAAATGGTACAGATGGATAGATTGGATTTTTCTGATCATTTTTCATATATAATTTGTCCAATTTGGAGTTACAGAATAAAAGTTATGAATTTTTGAAGTTTAAATAATATTCTGGAATTTCCTGATTTAATTTAAATCCAGAAATTCAATTACTGCGTCAGCCTGACGTCAGTGTGACGTCAGCAGGTCAACGGAACTGGTCCAGGTCAAACCTGACAGTGGGTCCCGCATGTCAGGGTGATTATTTTAATTAAAACTTAATTAAAACTAATCATGTTTAATTAGCAGGGCTGGGCCCCACCTGTCATTGACTCAGGGGAGTCAACCAGGGCCCACCCGTGGTCAAAGTCAAAGTCGGCTGCCGGCGTTTAGTCGCCGGTGAGCCCGACGCGGCGGCGGAAGTGATTTTGGTCGTTTCGGCCACCAAATGGATCGCGGAGGCCACCGGAGTGGAGCTGAGGGCAACCCGCAGCTCTTGGCGGAGCCCGTTGGGGTCGGGGTGGCCGGAGTCGACGGCGGCGAGCTCGGCTGCGGCCGCCGGGGTTCGGTCGTGCACGGGAACGGTGCTGGAGCTCGAAGTCGAGCAAGGCGAGGCGCTAGGGATGCTCTACGGGGTCTTGTGAACTCGTTGGACTCGCCGGGGTGACCAAATGGTCACCGGAGCTGCGTCGACGGCGAGCTCGGTGACGGCGGAGGTTCGGCCGTGGTGGGAAGATGGCTACGGTGAGGGAACGAGGGGAAGGAGAGGGGGAAACGGTGGCGTAGCTCACCGCGGTTGCAGTGGGCGTCGAAGCGGGCTCGGGGACGCGCTGGAGACGGCGAATTCGACGGCGACGGTGGTCGGAGCCCGAAGAGGGGAACGGCGACGTGGCGGCGATGCAGGGCTTCCGGGGAGCTGTGGAGCGGTGGGGAGGAAGAGGGAGTTGTGGCGGAGCTTCTGAGCTAGTCGGGGGAGCGAGGGGTGGTCGGAGACGACTGCTACGGCGAACGGCGGCGACGGTGGTGTTCGGCCGTGTGAGAGAGAGAGCGAGGGAGAGGAAGGAGAGAGCCGGGGAGAGTGAGAGAGAGCAGGGGGGATCGGGACGGGCTGCGGGCGTCGTCCACGCGGCCAGGAGCCCGTCGGCAAGCAGGAGGTGGCCGCGCGGCCGCGCGCGCGCGAGCACGCAGCAGCTTTGGGGCGAGGGGAGGAAGACGACGGGGAGCTACAGTGCTGGGCTGGGTCGGTTGCTGGCTGGGCCGGCCAGCTGGCTGGGCCGCACAGGGAGGAGCCCAGGTAAGTTTTTCCCTTTTTCTTCTGTTTTCTGTTTTATTTAATATATCTGCAACTTTGTTGAATTAAATAAAATACCTAGGCAACTTCAAAAATCACCAAACTATTTCTGGCCCATAGTTGGGTTATTTCCAACATGAAACATTTTAGTTTGGAGATATTTGAGCATTTAAATATTTTATATTATTTTAAATGCCCAAATTCAAATATCTATGATTTAATTCAAAAACCCTAGGATGGCCTAGGAAAATGTGCACCATTTTTGGCAGAGATTCTGAACCAAGACAAAAATGATGGGCATTTTAGAAGGGCATTTCAGGTTCATTGAAAAATTATTTTAGTAGCCCTAGTTGGTTTCAGAGGGGACTGGGGGTTCTGTCATCCCCATTTCAAGTTTCTGATGAATGAGTAAACATGATGCAACACTCTAATGCATGACTAGCTAGGGTGTGACAACTCACCCCCACTCAAAAGAATCTCGTCCCGAGATTTGGGTTCCTCCGGGAAGAAGGCGGGATACTCGAGTCGAAGACGATCCTCCCTTTCCCAAGTTGCTTCATCTTCAGAATGATGCGACCATTGAACCTTGAGAAACTTGATATTATGACGTCGCGTGGTACGTTCGGCTTGATCGAGGATACGGATGGGGTACTCTCGATATGTAAGATCATCTTGGAGATCAAGCGTTTCGTGGTCCACTTCACGGATAGGATCCAAGAAGCAACGCCTGAGTTGAGAAACGTGGAAGACATCGTGAACTCTGGAGAGATGCGGAGGTAGTTCCAACTGGTAGGCAACTTCTCCTCGTTTGGCAAGAATGCGAAAAGGTCCAATGTAACGAGGAGCCAATTTGCCTTTGATACCGAAACGATGGGTTCCCTTCAGAGGGGTGACCCGAAGATAAGCCTTCTCGTCAACCTCGAAAGTCATAGCCCTATGTTTTCGGTCATATTGACTCTTTTGACGAGATTGGGCTGTTTTTTAACTTTTCACGAACGATACGAACTTGATCTTCCGCTTCCTGAATCATGTCCGGGCCAAAGAATTGTCTTTCCCCGGTCTCTGTCCAGTTAAGGGGTGTTCGACATCGTCGTCCATAGAGAACTTCAAAAGGGGCTTTACCCAAGCTAGATTGATAGCTGTTGTTGTAAGCGAATTCGGCAAATGGGAGGCACTTCTCCCAGTCCATTCCGAAAGAGATAACGGAGGCTCGAAGCATGTCTTCTAGAATTTGGTTGACGCGTTCCACTTGACCACTTGACTGAGGGTGGAAAGCGGTGCTAAAGGAGAGACGGGTCCCCATAGCATTTTGGAAACTTTCCCAAAATCGAGAGGTGAAGAGACTTCCTCGATCCGAATTGATTTCCAAAGGAACACCATGGAGGGACACTATTCGGGAGATGTATAAGTCTGTCAGCTGACTAGCGGTTATACTCTCACGAACAGGTAAGAAATGAGCTACTTTGGAAAGACGATCGACCACGACGAAGATAGCATTATTCCCTCTCTTGGTCCTGGGAAAACCGGTAATGAAATCCATACTAATTTTATCCCATTTCCATTCAGGAATAGCTAAGGGTTGAAGGGTGCCAGCAGGCCGTTGATGCTCTGCTTTTACACGACGACAGACGTCGCAATTAGCAATATACTGAGCGATTTCTCTCTTCATCCTAGTCCACCAGAACCTCTGGCGTAGGTCCTGATACATTTTAGTACTACCGGGATGAATGGTGAGAGGAGATTCATGAGCCTCCTTAAGGATCAACTGCCGTAGATGCTGGTTCTTGGGAACCACTAGACGGTTCTCAAAGTACACAACACCATGATCATTTGTGGAGAAACAACTAGCACCTCCGCTAGTAATGTTCTCTTTGATTTTAGATATTCCCTTATCTCGCTTTTGGGCAGCGATGATTTGATCCGTAAGAGTAGGTTTTGCTACCAAGGTGGAGAGAAAACCTTGGGGTACAATGTGAAGGTTAAGCTTCCGAAATTCATCATGGAGAAGCGGTTGACTTTGTTGTAACATCAGGTTGTTACAATAAGATTTACGACTTAGCGCATCAGCCATGACGTTGGCTTTCCCTGGGGTATAGGTTATTCCTAAGTCGAAGTCTGTGATCAATTCAACCCAACGTCTCTGCCTGAGATTCAAATCCGGTTGGGTGAAAATATACTTCAGACTTTGGTGATCAGTGAATATTTCGCAACGATTACCGAGGAGGTAATGTCGCCAGGTCTTAAGTGCATAGACTACGGCTGCAAGCTCTAGATCATGAGTAGGATAATTTTCCTCATGTGGGTGCAATTGCCGTGAAGCGTAAGCAATTACGTGTCGATCTTGCATGAGAATGCAACCTAGTCCTTGTCGCGAGGCGTCGCAGTAGATAACGAAGTCCTTGGAGAAGTCTGGCGGTACCAGCACGGGAGCAGAAGTCAGGCGTCTTTTCAGTTCCTGAAAGCTGTGCTCACATTGTGGAGTCCATTCGAACTTCTTATCTTTCTTGAGGAGTTCGGTTAGGGGTTTAGCAACTTTGGAGAAGTTCTCGACAAAGCGACGACAATAGCTCGCTAAGCCTAGAAAACTCCGAACTTGCTTGACCGATTCGGGTGGAGTCCAATCAAGGACGGCTTGAACTCGCTCAGGGTTAACAGCAATACCTTTACCAGATATTACATGACCCAGATAGGTCACTTCTGACAACCAGAATTCACATTTAGAGAATTTGGCATAAAGGCGATGCTCTCGAAGTTTCTTCAACACTAACCTTAGATGTTCGGCATGTTCTTCCTCGTTCTTGGAGTAGATGAGTATATCATCGAGATAAACTACGACGAACTTATCCAAATACTCCATGAAGATTGAGTTCATTAACCGAGAAAAGGTGGCTGGAGCGTTGGTTAATCCGAAGGACATGACGGTGTACTCGTATTGGCCATAACGAGTAACAAAGGCCGTTTTAGGAATGTCCCCGTTTCTGATTTTGATTTGATGGTAGCCCAACCTCAAATCCATCTTGGAGAAGACTGAGGATCCAGCGAGCTGATCATACAGATCGTTGATCCTGAGAAGTGGATATTTGTTCTTGATTGTGACCAAATTGACAGGTCGGTAATCTACAACCATCCGGTCCGTACCATCTTTCTTCTTGACGAATAGGACGGGGCAAGCCCACGGAGATGAGCTAGGTCGGATGAAACCCTTTTTCAAGGACTCATCAAGTTGTTTCTTAAGCTCGGCTAGTTCTAGGGGTGCCATCTTATAGGGTCTTCTAGCAATCGGAACGGTTCCTGGAATGAGGTCTATTACGAACTCAACATCCCTGCCAGGTGGAACACCTGGCAATTCCTCTGGAAAGACATCCGGGAAGTCACGGACTACCGGAACGTCCTCAAGGTCTGGCAAAGGGCTGGCGTTAAGAGAATATAACTGTCGCTTGGCTATTCGGGTCAAGACATTGACTATCTTCCCCGAAGGATGGGTGAGTTGAACAGTCCTAGAGAAGCAATCAATTTTGGCTTGATGAGCTGACATCCAGTCCATACCCAAAATGATATTAATATCTGAAGATTTAAGGGCTATCAAAGATGCGAGGAAAACAAGTCTGTCGACTTGGATTTCATTTCCATGGCTTACTCTAGAAGTTTGCCATTTGGATCCCGGAGTTTGAATTACCATAGAGGATGGCAAGTCACAGAATGCAACGTTATGCAAACGAGCATAATTTTCAGATATAAAAGAATGAGAGGCTCCTGTATCGAAAAGAACAGATGCCGGGTGGCAATTAACAAGAAGCGTACCGAGAACGACGTTGGGGTCCTCTTGAGCTTCTTCGGCAGAGATACAGTTGACATGGCCACGTGAAGCGGTGACCGGTTTGGCATGGAACACCTTCCCTGTCGGCTTGCCACGGCCAACAGCTTTAGCAGATTGATTGGGGTTGGTCTGGGGACACTCACGCATATAGTGACCAGATTCCCCACACTTGAAACAAGTCACGGAACTGGTGCGTGGAGGAGCATTATTGGTTGGACCTCCATAGGGCTTGGCCGGTGCAGACTGTTGAACAGGGCGAGGCGCCTGGAAGGATGGCCTCGGTGTGAACCTGGGTGGCAGGGCGGTATTGGGTACCCACACGCGGCGCTTCTGAGAACCAGCACCGGATGAGGAACCCATGTCACGTCCATGCTTGCGTGTTGCGTCATAGTCAGTCTGACCAGTTTCAGCACTGATGGCTTTGTTGACAAGTTTCGAAAAAGATGTGCACTCATGCAGACGGAGGTCGCGGCGAAGCTCAGGACTAAGGCCCTTACGGAACCTTGCTTGCTTCTTGGCGTCAGTAGACACTTCCTCAGTTGCATATCGTGTGAGATTACCAAACTCCCTGCTATAGACATCCACAGAAAGTCGGCCTTGGGTGAAACTGCAAAATTCTTCACGTTTACGGTCCATGAGACCCTCCGGAATGTGATGTTCACGGAAAGCCTCGCTGAACTCAGCCCAAGTAGTGACATGGCCCGCTGGGCGCATGGCTCCATAATTCTCCCACCATAGACTGGCGGGGCCTTCAAGATGATATGCAGCAAAGGTGACCTTGTCAGCCTCCGCTACCAGCGCGGAACGCAGCTTGTGAGAGATACTGCGAAGCCAGTCATCAGCGTCGAGAGGCTCGACGGAGTGGTGGAACGTGGGTGGATGCAATTTGATAAAATCACTGAGTGACACCACGTTAGCCCTCTGATGGTGTGCTGTATTCTGCTCAATACGCTCCAACAAACGGTTTGTCTCCCGCTTGTTTCTCTCAGCTTCCATCATAACTTCGGCTAGTGAAGGAGGATGAGGCAGATTTTCATTCCTGCCTTCACTGCCCTCGGCCTGCTCTTGGGAAGCAGGGTTAGCGCGCGTGTTGACCATCCTAGGTAACAAGACAATGATTTAGTCAGAATGATAAAATTCCGACATAGGATACATAATGTAAGGAATAACTCGGAATGCAAGATGATCATCCGTATGACATGGTAGATACAGAAACTGCTTCTTTATTCCATCGTCATACACACCATACAGGGTTTAGTACAAGACCAAACAAGTACTATTACGGTGAAAAGAGGATTACATCTCATCGGAGGCATTCCAAGCCCCTATACATTATTTTTCTACATCTCCGGAAAGAGTACAAACTAGGTCATATCCCACGAGTCACGCAGGACGATAGACGACACGGCTAGTGCGAACTAGTGATACTACCACTACTCAGACCGATCCGTAGTAGTCCTCGTAGAAGTCACCTCCATAGCCCGGAAGTTCAACATGTTCATCCGGAAATAGACGATCTCGCGGAGCTTGTGGACCATAGGGGCTAGGATGAGGCCTTGGACCAACAAACGGTGGCCTGCGGGGACCGCGAGGTGGGGTGATGCCTCCTACATCACGCCAAACCATCACGTCTGGCAGAGCAGATCTCACAGGATAGAGATCGCGCATATCTGAGAATCCAGCTTGCACTGCCGGTGCGAACCGAGTCAAAGTGGCCCAGTGATCAGCACGGGTATTGAAGAGCTCTAACCTTAAGGCCCGATTTTCACGGTCCTTATCCTCGAGCATCTCAGCAGTGGTGCGAGTCCGTGAATCCTCCTGAGTGGAGTCAGCATAGATAGCCTGGAGATATCCTTGTGCTCCCGGAAGTGATCCTGGCATATACCGGAAATCAGAGTCCCGAAATAACCCAGATCTGACTCGCATAATGGTCATCATAGAGTAGGCGGCATCCTGCACAGCCATCTCAATAGTAACCCCGAGTCCATAGGAGCAGTGAAGAGGCTCGGTGGATCCAGGATAAGATGGAAATATCCTGACAGTGCAGAGATACTGGCTTTGATTGAAATCTCGGAATTGCTCTTCGACCGTGTACTCGGGATACCAGCGGTATCCAGCCTCAGTCATTACCCTGACCAACTTGGCAGTATGGCCGGGTACATCTAGGCATCGAGTCAGGCGAACCACTTGATTAAGGTCGCGAGTGGCCATCTGAAAGCATAATCATAATGCAAAGGCATTAGAATTTCTAGCAAAATTTCGGCAGCATAACAGCTGTAAATGCTCAAAAAGGATTTTGAGACATTTGACAAAGGATTTCGTACATACTCAACATCATCATATCAAAGTTCTGAAACCATGTTGGCAACATAATGTGGTAGTAGAACTGAACTAGGCTTGTATCCATCAAACTTATAAGGTACTACTGATTAGTAACTCGTGATCCTGATAGAGAGAACAGATCCTAATTCCTTAACCCCCGGTGGAAGGATGGACTGACTCAGATCAGAATGTCATAAGATATAAGAAGTAAAAAGAGCCTTACGTTCCATCCCACAAACAATTCCCCTACATATAACTAAAGAATTTCTAGACTCAACATCGACCAGTTTGGCTTGGAGAACCTACAGGCAGTCCGGCTCTGATACCAACGCTGTCAGGACCCCGACTCGATGTCACATCGATCTAGCTGGTAACACCTCATATCACTTTGCGGCCTCACGCACGGTATCCCCACGGGTGTCGTCTTACCTTTTCCCGGGACCGTTTGCGCCTTTTGGCTCACGTATATGATAGTGTCGCTAGCATCCATATGATAAAGAGCCCGGGCTGACATGACTAGTCGTAAACCCAAAGTGGCACAGACTTACAGGGACAGGCATCCATGACCCAGCTTCGAACGTGTCGGTCATCAGCAAGTGGGTCCGGGCTGTAGCACTGGGCTAGCAGGACTCCGGTACTCAAAGCGTGACATTTCCCCGAAGGGACAGACACAGGAACGAAGAAGGACACATGCCGGCCAGCCTAAGTGTTCCAGAGCAGTAGCAAGCTACCATGGCTCAGCGGTAACACTAGGAGACATTTCTCGGTAAGAGAGGCTACCAAAGATAAACAACTAGATAGTCAGATCCCACACATACCAAGCATTTCAATCATACACACAATATGCTCGATATGTGCAAATACAACGAAGCATCACAACATGACTCTATGACACAAGTACTTTATTTAAGGCTCAGTGAGCCATACATAACATACACAAAGGTACGGGTCTCACGACCCCACATACAAGTCATACAGTCATACAAACCAGCAGCGGAAGTAACTTGTCTGAGTACAGACAACTAGTAAAATAAAAGAGGCTTGGAAAGCCTAGCTATACTACGTGGTCCTTCACAAGCTCAGGGTCACCACCTGGGTCTTTAGCCTATTCGTTGATGTCAACGTCTACATAGAACCCATCAGAAGGGGTTGCAGCGTCTTCTGTAAAAATGTAGATTATAGCAACATGAGTACAAAGGTACTCAGCAAGACTTACATCAGATCCTACATACATGCATAGTATCAAGAAGGGTTGGTGGAGTTATTGCAGCAAGCCAGCTTTGACTCTTGGCTAGGCTATCCTACGATACTCCAACTTGAAATGGTTTTGCGCACACGAGTCCACTACTCACCACTTCAATACACTACCGAGGATCCACCCCCGTCTTCCTACGGAAGAGCCATCCTCGGCACTCACACTTATCTTGAGGCTTTTAACAGTTTCCATTTACTTGTCTATGAACTGTATAGGCAACCAAGTAGTCCTTTACCGCGGACGCGGCTATTCGAATAGATTATGATAACCCTGCAGGGGTGTACTTCTTCATACATGTTTCCACCACTTAGCGTCTGCACACGACATGTGCTCGGCAGACTTCAAGCGAAAGCCGACGTGGGTGTAGACCACGACCTACCTAAACACTTAAGCCTCTAGTCCAGGTTTATCGCCTATTCAGGTTCCATCCGCAGGGAGTCCGGCCGAGGCTTCCCATACGGCCCCGAACGATGTGAACAGGGTTCCCGAGATACCTAACGGGTATTCGGTACACCGTGCCACGTACCTACCGCATCACAGCCCACCCCTACGGTCAGCGCTGTCCACGGCCTCCAGTAGGCTACAAACACCAGAAACTACTTGCAACTCCTGGACAGAGAGCTAGGGTGAATAAGAAGTCGAGCGGGGTCATATTTCAGGGCCCAATGTATGGTAGTAGCTGATTCTTAAATCACACATACAGATCTCAGTGCTTAAGGTCGGCTTCAATGAAACAACCCACCATGTACTCCTACATGGCCTCTCATCGATACCTTTACCAAATCGTGTTCACCACACCACTCTCATTACCGACATTAACATTTCACTCTAGCCCATCACCCAGATGAACCAGACCTGACAAGACTCTAAGCATAGCAGGCATAGCAAGGTAGGAACAACACATACATATGGCTCAATCAACTCCTACACATGCTAGTGGGTTTCATCTAGTTACTGTGGCAATGACAGGTCATGCAGAGGAAATGGGTTCAACTACCGTAGCACACAGCAGTTTGAATCGCGTTGTCTTAATGCAGTAAAAGAGAGCAGGAGCGAGAACATGGGATTGTATCGATATGATCAAATGGTTGGTTGCTTGCCTGATGTTTCGATGCTCGGATAAGATTCTTCGTTAGGGTAATCACGGTACTCCTCGGAGACAGATCCTGTCGCAAAGGACACCGATACACAAGCATCACCAAACAATGTGCAACAATATGATGCATGCATGAAACATGGCAATATGAGTGTGTTGGGCTAATGCAACTAAAACCAGAGGGGTTTGAACGAATTCGAATCAAAGATTCAAATTTCAAACTCAAATATGGCCTCTTTAAGTGCTTTTCCTTATTCTGCTTAAAACATCAACTTAACTTGTTTGATCATGCATGAAAATGGTACAGATGGATAGATTGGATTTTTCTGATCATTTTTCATATATAATTTGTCCAATTTGGAGTTACAGAATAAAAGTTATGAATTTTTGAAGTTTAAATAATATTCTGGAATTTCCTGATTTAATTTAAATCCAGAAATTCAATTACTGCGTCAGCCTGACGTCAGTGTGACGTCAGCAGGTCAACGGAACTGGTCCAGGTCAAACCTGACAGTGGGTCCCGCATGTCAGGGTGATTATTTTAATTAAAACTTAATTAAAACTAATCATGTTTAATTAGCAGGGCTGGGCCCCACCTGTCATTGACTCAGGGGAGTCAACCAGGGCCCACCCGTGGTCAAAGTCAAAGTCGGCTGCCGGCGTTTAGTCGCCGGCGAGCCCGACGCGGCGGCGGAAGTGATTTTGGTCGTTTCGGCCACCAAATGGATCGCGGAGGCCACCGGAGTGGAGCTGAGGGCAACCCGCAGCTCTTGGCGGAGCCCGTTGGGGTCGGGGTGGCCGGAGTCGACGGCGGCGAGCTCGGCTGCGGCCGCCGGGGTTCGGTCGTGCACGGGAACGGTGCTGGAGCTCGAAGTCGAGCAAGGCGAGGCGCTAGGGATGCTCTACGGGGTCTTGTGAACTCGTTGGACTCGCCGGGGTGACCAAATGGTCACCGGAGCTGCGTCGACGGCGAGCTCGGCGACGGCGGAGGTTCGGCCGTGGTGGGAAGATGGCTACGGTGAGGGAACGAGGGGAAGGAGAGGGGGAAACGGTGGCGTAGCTCACCGCGGTTGCAGTGGGCGTCGAAGCGGGCTCGGGGACGCGCTGGAGACGGCGAATTCGACGGCGACGGTGGTCGGAGCCCGAAGAGGGGAACGGCGACGTGGCGGCGATGCAGGGCTTCCGGGGAGCTGTGGAGCGGTGGGGAGGAAGAGGGAGTTGTGGCGGAGCTTCTGAGCTAGTCGGGGGAGCGAGGGGTGGTCGGAGACGACTGCTACGGCAAACGGCAGCGACGGTGGTGTTCGGCCGTGTGAGAGAGAGAGCGAGGGAGAGGAAGGAGAGAGCCGGGGAGAGTGAGAGAGAGCAGGGGGGATCGGGACGGGCTGCGGGCGTCGTCCACGCGGCCAGGAGCCCGTCGGCAAGCAGGAGGTGGCCGCGCGGCCGCGGGCGCGCGAGCACGCAGCAGCTTCGGGGCGAGGGGAGGAAGACGACGGGGAGCTACAGTGCTGGGCTGGGTCGGTTGCTGGCTGGGCCGGCCAGCTGGCTGGGCCGCACAGGGAGGAGCCCAGGTAAGTTTTTCCCTTTTTCTTCTGTTTTTTGTTTTATTTAATATATCTGCAACTTTGTTGAATTAAATAAAATACCTAGGCAACTTCAAAAATCACCAAACTATTTCTGGCCCATAGTTGGGTTATTTCCAACATGAAACATTTTAGTTTGGAGATATTTGAGCATTTAAATATTTTATATTATTTTAAATGCCCAAATTCAAATATCTATGATTTAATTCAAAAACCCTAGGATGGCCTAGGAAAATGTGCACCATTTTTGGCAGAGGTTCTGAACCAAGACAAAAATGATGGGCATTTTAGAAGGGCATTTCAGGTTCATTGAAAAATTATTTTAGTAGCCCTAGTTGGTTTCAGAGGGGACTGGGGGTTCTGTCATCCCCATTTCAAGTTTCTGATGAATGAGTAAACATGATGCAACACTCTAATGCATGACTAGCTAGGGTGTGACAGGTTTATTTTTTTTGGTTTAGTTATTTAGCGAACGACCGTTCGTTAATTCGTTTTAACGAACGGTTTTCACAGTTTAGTCGTAGACAGCGAACTTTCGTTCGTTAACCTGTTCGTCAGTTTTTCTTTTTCTTGGATTTTCTGCGATTATTTTCGATCGCGATTTCTGATCCGATTTTCGTTCTATTATAATTTTTTGCTCGTTTATCGGAATAAGGTGATTCAAGCACCTAGAGTTTCGTCTCGAAACCCTCTTTTTGTTTAACCAACTTAAACAAGATTTTACTACTGTAAAATTTGACTTTAGTCCAGATTAGTAAACGAAGCTTGTTTCTTTCGCCGTTTGAGTTTTGTTGCTTCGTTTGATTTGATTCTTTTTGCAAACCGGAGTTCTTAAGTTGAACTTTTTGGTTAGATCTCTTATTTGAGTTTTACTCATGCCCTTGCTTGATTGCTTATTGTATGCTTGTTTGTTTGTGATAGAGTACCCGGAGTGTGAAGCGTGCTACTACGAGTCTTTAGGTTTCGCAGATCATCAGCAAGGCAAGTAACACCTTGATCATACCTCTTTACTACCTAGTTTTGTTGCATTAGATCAATCCTCAAACAATTGCATGGTTAGGATCTGATTAAATTGTGGGTTGGGAAGTAGATGAGGTAGTACCTATTCACCTATTTATTATCAAACCTTGGGAGTTACTTCTACGTTGCTTATATTCCTATATTATGCTCGTAGATGTGGATTGGGTTTGAGAGTATTCATGAAAGATGTGAGTATTGTTAAATAATGGTTAACTTAAGGTGGCAACTTTAATACACATCTGGGTGGATTGAGGCACCTGGGGAATTCCAGTGATTGCCTGTATTTTTGGAAATCCCGGGGTACCGTGTGATTCTCCTATGGACTGCCACCCAGACTCAAAGGGATCATAAGATTATTCATGCTAGAAACTTCCGTGTGCAGCCACATGCCATTATGGGCTCTGGCATAGTTGAGTAAGTTGTGGGAAACCTTTCCATGATGGGCTAGCAGATGTAGGGGATTGTAGGTGTACCGGCCTATCTATCAGTTAAGGGGACCTCTTCGGAAAGACTGTGTCTCGGTCATCCGTTTCTCAAACATCTTGTAGTGCGAGAAAACCAACGGAGGATCGAGTCTTGCAGGGAAAAGTGCACAAACCTTTGTAGAGTGTACAAACTAATCATGGTTAGCTGTGTCCCCGGTTATGGACATCTTGAGTATCTAGTTCTTGGATTATCATGTGGATCTCATCACTCTTAATTATATAATTTGATTGGGGTTAATGATTATTTTTAATTGGGATTGAGATGGGGTTTACCATTCTCAATGTTTAACAACCACCATGATAGTTAAATAAAATTTATTCCTTTGTTGTAGGGAAAAATTGGCTTTTTGCAAAACATATTAACCATACAGCCTCCACCAGCCAAATATGCATGTAGCGATAGCATTATTCTGTTCATTACTCTTTTGTGTTACATTGCTAGCATATTCCATGTGCTGGCCTGTTTTCGGGCTGCAACGTATCATGTTGCAGAATTTTCAGATGACGAGTAAGGAGCCTTAGGTCGTGGTCTTTCACTCAGTGATGCCGTTGGAGTTGATGGACTCACTTTATCTTCCAAGCCTTGCGCTGTTATCGTATTAGATGGCCTTAAGCCATATTTATTGTAATAAGTTCTCTTTTGAGACATTCGATGTAATAAGTGCGTGATTGATACTCTGTTATAAATCCTTGAAGTATTGTGTGTGTCAGCATTACTGGTCAGGGATGACAGTTATGCACAGAGATCAGACTGTTTGAGGTCTGGTCGCTACAAAGATGGTATCATAGCACATGCTGACTGTAGGACATGACCACTAAGCTAAAGCCCTAGATCACTACTCTCTTCTCATTTCTAACTCCTCTCCTTTTTCTACTCTTTAGGATGGCGGATGCAACAAGTTCACGCAACCGGATGAAGACACCCCTTTTTGGATGCCACTTGAAGGAAGTCAGTAGGTACCTGAACATCGGAATACCAAGATTCACCGGGACTTACAACACCACTTTACCAGAAGAGGAGCGTTGGATGATTCAAGTTCAAGTTCTAGGAAGGACATTCACGCCTGTCACTGAGCCCATATAGTTTTCTTTTGATGCACCAACTTGGAGTCTAGGAAAAGTATGGCAGCTCACATCACCATGGGATGCATTGGAGAAGTTTACCACAATGATCTCAAGGATACAATCTACCAGATTTGTGGGCGCCGAGATGAGCAATGGGAGATGATCAGCACTAGGAAGGATAGATCGATTGCCTCTTTCATCCAGGAGTTAAACCAGCACATTCGATGCCAGGAGAACCAGATGTGCGCAGGCATGACTTATTTGAAGAAGGCGATGACAAGGATCACAGAACTGCAGGAAGAACTCAAGGCTACATGCGAAGATTATATGGAGGAAATCGTCGTACTAGTGGAGAAGAATTACGACCTGACAAGGAAGCTCGGAGTTTTCATGAGAGATCCCGCGCTAGGAGGAGAAGATGACAGTTCCACTTGCCCGGAGAACTACATCATCATCGACGACACTGACTCGGGCCCTGACGATAGCGATGATGACTATGTTGATGAAGCTAGAGCAGGTATCATGGAGTCTTTGACCGATCAATTTTTATAGTCGACCACCATATCAGTAGTAGTATTCCACCATGTATATAGTATAGTCCAAGCACTTTTGTAACAATAGTTCTAGACCGATTGTATGCCCTTGTTTGATTGATTGAGTGAAATGTTTGTGTTAGTCTCATGTGCATATGGGTAGTGTTTTCCCCCTAGACCTCATTCTATTCTGTTTTCTCATCTTTTCTAAACCCAGCAGATGCCTCCGAGACGCGACAATAGGTTTGCTTTCCCACCGGAGCTGACTCAGTTGATCCAGCAGCAGAATGCATTGATGCGGATACTAGTCCAGAATCAGAACCAGGGGAACAACAACAACAACAACAACAACAACCCACCACCACCACCACCAGTTGATCACTTAGCCCGTTTTCTTAGGCTGAATCCGCCGGTGTTCTCCAGTAGCACCGAGCCGATTGTTGCAGATGATTGGCTCCGCAAGATTGAAAGGGAGTTGACTACTTCAGGATGCACAGATGCGGAGAGAGTGCGTTTTGCCGCACATCAGCTTGATGGACCCGCAACATCATGGTGGGAGAGTTTCATAGTCACTTACCCCATCGACACTGTGACATGGGACCAGTTCCAGCAGGCTTTTCGCACTGCCCATGTCTCAGCAGGAGCTATGGCCATGAAGAAGCGTGAGTTTTGCAACTTACGCCAAGGAGGGTGCACTGTTGGTCAGTATGTGGATGAATTTAGTAAGCTAGCACGTTATGCCCTAGATGACGTTGCTACAGATGCAGCTAAGAAGGAGAAGTTTCTGGAAAGACTGAATGATGAGCTGAGCATGCAGTTGATGGTGGCAAATTTCATTAACTACCAGGATTTGGTGGATCGAGCTCTCATGCTTGAAGGGAAGCAGCAGCAGATTGACAGCCGCAAGAGGAAGTATGGACAAGGGAAGTATAATTCTAGGGCTCATCAGAGACCCCGTTTCACCCCGAACTCGGGAGGACTTGTTCATAACCATGGAGGCCACACTCATAATGGAGGAAGTACGCACAACCATAGTGGACCCAAGAATGGGAATGGTAATGGAGGAAGCAGCGGACAGAACCGTTCCAACCCGGCAACACCCGCTAAGAGAGATCTAAGCCACGTTACTTGCTACAAGTGCCAGAAGACCGGACATTACGCCAATGAATGTCCTGAAGCTAAAAATGGAAACGGCAATGGAAGCTCTGGGAAGAAGCCCAACCCTTTCAACAGGGGACAAATGAATCACGTTAACATGGAGGAGGTTGAAGCCCAACCAGATGCAGTAATAGGTAAGTTTTGGTTAAGTCCTTTACTGCAGTCATACTTTTTGATACTGGTGCATCGCACTCATACATATGAAGGGGATTTGTGGATAAGTATAAGTTGCCCACTAGAGTTCTTAAGACACCCATGCTAGTAACCTCACCCGGAGCAGAGTATATGGCAAGCCATGGATGTTTTCAGATGCCATTGACCATAGGTAGGCATGTTTTCCCCTCAAATCTGAAAAATTTGGAGTCGCAAGGTTTGGATGTGATTCTGGGTATGGATTGGCTATCAATGTATGGAGGAAACATCGATTGTGTAGTAAGACGATTTTGCTCACCACCCTAGAAGGAAGAAGGATCAAGTATGTATCCCGGCATGTTCCGAATAGGACGCAAGTAAATTCCTTATCATGAGTTGTACAGGAGGAAGTACCAGTGGTGAAGGATTTCCCGGATGTATTTCCAGAAGAATTGCCAGGCATGCCACCAGATAGAGACATTGAGTTTTTGATTGAGCTTTTGCTAGGCATAGGGCCAATATCTAAGAGACCGTACAGAATGCCCACAAAGGATTTGGAGGAAATTAAGAAGTAGATTAAGGATTTACTGGATAAAGGTTATATACACCCAAGTTCGTCACCTTGGGGATTACCAGTACTTCTAGTGGAGAAGAAGGATGGATCATTAAGCATGGCTGTTGATTATCGAGGATTGAATGAGGTGACGATCAAGAAGAAGTACCCACTGCCGATGATCAATGATTTGTTTGATCAGCTGCAAGGAGCTAAGGTGTTTTCCAAGATCGATCTGCGATCAGGATATCACCAGCTGAAGATTCGAGAGCAGGATATACCTAAGACAGCTTTTACCACAAGGTATGGGCTATATGATTATACCGTTATGTCATTTGGCCTGACTAATGCACCTGCCTAATTTATGAACATGATGAACAAAGTGTTTATGGAGTTTTTGGATAAGTTCGTCGTGGTGTTCATGGATGATATTTTGGTCTACTCGAAGAACGAAGAAGAACATAAGGAACATTTGCGTTTAGTACTTGGGAAGCTCAGAGAACATCAGCTATACGCCAAGTTCAGCAAGTGCGAGTTTTGGCTGAAGGAAGTTGGATTCCTTGGACATGTTATATCTGGAGTAGGAATAGCGGTAGACCCCACCAAGGTTGTCACGGTGACAAATTGGGAGCCACCCACGTCAGTTGGAGAGATCCGGAGTTTTCTTGGACTCGCAGGATACTACCGGAGGTTCATTGAGAATTTCTCAAAGATTGCGAAGCCCATGATGGAGTTGTTGAAGAAGGACACCAAATTCAAATGGACTAAGGAATGTGAGGCCAGTTTTCAGGAGTTGAAGAGACGCTTGGTTACATCACCAGTGTTGATTCTGCCAGGTCAACGCAAGGATTATGAAGTGTATTGCGACGCTTCTCATCAAGGACTTGGAGCCGTACTTATGCAGGAGGGAAGAGTTGTTTCATATGCCTCACGACAGCTTAAACCCCATGAGTTAAACTATGCTACGCATGATTGGGAGTTAGCAGTCGTAGTGCATGCATTGAAGACATGGAGGCATTTTATCATCGGAAATCATTGTGAGGTATATACGGATCACAAGAGTTTGAAGTATATCTTCACGCAGAAGGAGTTGAATCTCAGGCACAGGAGATGGTTAGAGCTCATTAAGGATTATGATATGAGATTGCATATCATCCCGGAAAGGCTAACATAGTAGCCGATGCGTTGAGCCGAAAAAGTCATGTCAACACACTCATGACCGGAGGATTGCCCAAGGAGTTAGCAGAGGACCTTCGCAAACTATGTTTGGAGATAGTTCCGAGAGGATATGTAGCAGCTTTGGAGATTCTATCTACTTTAATGGATAAGATCAGAGAAGCTCAGAAGACGGACAAGGAGATTGCCGAAATAAAGGAAAGAATGAGTAAAGGAAAGGCTAAGGGATTTCGTGAAGATGAGCACGATACCTTATGGTTTGAGGACCGCGTATATGTGCCAAATGATCAGGAAGTTGATTCTGCAAGAGGCTCATGATTCGCCATATTCGATTCACCCAGGAAATACCAAGATGCATCTAGATTTGAAGGATAGTTTCTGGTGGATCAGAATGAAGAAGGATATTGCAGAGTATGTAACAGTTTGTGTTGTATGTCAGAGAGTGAAGGCAGAGCATCAGAAGCCAGCAGGATTGCTACAGCCATTGCCGATACTCGAATGGAAGTGGGATAAGTTAGGCATGGATTTTATCACGGGATTACCTAGGACTCGTTCAGGCTATGACTCGATATGGGTTGTAGTCGATCGTTTGACGAAAGTAGCTCACTTCATCCCAGTGAAGACCACTTACACCAGTGCTAAGTTGGCAAAGATATACATGACCAGGATTGTATGTCTACATGGAGTTCCGAGGACCATTGTATCAGATAGAGGAACCCAGTTTACTTCAAAGTTTTGGAATCAGTTGCATGAAACTTTGGGAACCAGGCTAGAGCTCAATACAGCTTTTCACCCGCGGACAGATGGGCAGACTGAAAGAGTCAATCAGATTCTGGAGGACATGTTGAGAGCTTGTGCGCTAGACTATGGATCTAGTTGGGACGATAATTTGCCGTATGCATAGTTCTCATACAACAACAGCTACCAGGCCAGTTTGAAGATGGCACCGTGATGCGGAGCATCCTTCGACCATCACCATGGACGTCACACCGCCACCGCAAGCACGGAGAGGACCTGCGACGAGAGCTCACGCACGCACCATCAAAACCGAGGTTAACTCTTTCCTCTCCGAGTTTCGTCCGGATTCACTTGAGAATGGGATTCTACCTCAAAGAGACATGTTGTGCGTTCTTAGGTGCCTCGGAGAGCGTCACGATGAAGCACGGAGGAAAGCCCAAGTTCACCCGGAGACACATGGAGGAAGGAGAAGGAAGATGGGCACGAAGGAGCGGAGCCACTGGACACCCCAGGTGCCCGGCCCCTGCGTCCCCGGGTGCCCGGCTGCCGGCTGTTGCTGGACCTGGCCACCCTGGGTGCCCGGCCAGGAGGCCCCGGTTGCCTGGCCGCCCCAGCCTGGGCGCTGCCCGCCGCCCCGGGTGCCCGGCCAACTAGCCCCGGGTGCCCGGCCACCCCGCTGGGCGCTGGCCCTTGCCTCCGGGTGCCCGGGCCGCGACCCGCAGGTGCCCGGCCTCGCTCCTGGGCTGCACCAACAGCCGCCCCGGGTGCCCAGGCTGTCAACCCCCGGGTGCCCGGCCTCCTGCAGCCCACCCACGGCCGGTGGCCCTGACCGGTCCGGGTGCCCGGTCCCTCCTCCGGCTTGTTTTTATTTTAGGGACTCTTTGGTCCTTTGTAACCCCAACTCCCCCAATTCGCCCCTAGACTATATATAGCCCTCTCCTAGCTCAATTAGGGGGATAGCAAAGTAGATGCTACACATTTGTGAGCTTTGCTCCATGGATCCACTCCACTAGGAGATCAAGACCTCCTCTTGGAGTGACCCAACTCAAGACCCCCTTGAGGGAAGGATCCCCTTCATAGGATCATCAAGCCCTTATCTCCTTCATAGGATTTGGGATGAACTCTACCATGTATCTTATTTCCCTTTGATTGTTCATGTACCTTTTGGATCTTGTGTGTTTGTTGGTCTAGTGGATGTGTGATTGGACTTGTTCTTGAGTGTTCCTCTTGTTTTCCCTCTTGTGTTCATCTTGTTCTTGGGGATTCCCCCTCCAATTCGTGAAAGATCTTGACTTAGGGTTCCACCCTACAACATCTTGGTATCATGAGCCATGGTTTCTCACGAAATTGGAGCCCCCCTTCTTGTTCTCTAGCCTAATTTTGTTGTGTTCTTCCCCAAATTCGAAAATTTCCCCACCAAAAATAGCCCCAATTTTTTTGTGATTTGTTGGTTTGATGAGGTTTTGTTGGATTTGATCCATGGATTTGCTTGGTTTCGAGTGGATCTAGCATTCCCCCATCCATCTCCACCTTTACCTCCACAAAATCCCCCAATTTCTTGCATCTTCCCACGAATTTCCGCCCAAATCCGACACCCCCGGGCACCCGGACCTCAAACCCCGGGCACCCGGACCCCCCGGGCACCCGTACCTCAAACCCCGGGCACCCGGACCCCTCGTGCACCCCCCGCTGACCACCCCGGGTGCCCGCACCCTCGGGCTGTTTGCCCCTACC